>NC_051157.2:154773194-154843043 GCF_013339745.2 Dermacentor silvarum | reverse complement strand
CGAGCACTCGCTTGGGGCGCCCGTTTGAGGGGAGCGTTCGCCGTCTCCGCTGACTTCCGTACTCCCAGGCAGCCGCACTGTAACTGGATTGCGTTTCCCGCAACTGCACTATAAGCGATACGTGTATACATGGAGTGCTATGGGAAAATTTACGGGAGTAAGAAAAGACCGCACTATATCCGGTCCTGCACTAAAAGCGGTGACGTTATAAGTGGTCTATACTGTAGTAGTAAAACATAAATACCCCAGATAGTGGATGGGAAAACAGCACCGTGGTAGCTCAATTGGTAAGAGCATCACACGCGTAATGCGAAGATGTGAGATCGTTTCCCAACTGCGGCAAGTTGTTTTTTCATCCACTTTCATTTCCATTAACTTATCATTTCTTTAATTCAATTAGTAAAGTAGAAGCAATTTCTCCTATGTTCTCCTTGGTGTCTATGTTTGTTGGCTTCTTATGATATGGAATAGTAAAAACCAGTCAAAAAAACGAAGGACAGAGAAATAGACGTGGCACACACGACGACTGGACTAACAACTGTGCTTTATTGAAGAACCCCGTCTCTCAGGAAAACCCGGCGAGCATGCGCAGCTCAAAAGCCGACACCCACAAACGAACAAAGGTGATTGCAAAACGCCACGTAGCTAACGCCAGTGCGATAGGAAACTAAGTTCCTTCTGCATCAGTGAGAGAGAGATAGAACTGATGCAATTATCCCCTTGCAAATTGATATGCTAAGCTTCAAGCATTTCACGCTCCGTCTTGCCCTTGCCCCTACCAAGGATTTTAACATTGGAAAAAAGCGGGACGCAGCCGCATTCCCGACAATGGCGAGGCAGATTTGCTCCATCAGAGGAATTCCAAGAATTGTAGTGTTCTCGCAGCCTCTCATTGAGCTGCGCATGCTCGCCGGGTTTTCCTGAGAGACGGGGTTCTTAATAAAGCACAGTTGTTAGTCCAGTCGTCGTGTGTGCCACGTCTATTTCTCTGTCCTTCGTTTTTTGACTGGTTTTTACTATTCAGTATGTACCAACTGACCCAGACTGCTACTCTACTACTTCTTATGATATGATTAATAAAAATCGGGCCCCTCGGTTCCCTTTCCTCTCGTTCATTATGAAAACATTACGAGACGATATCCTCCGATATCAGTCATGTTGCCCACCTTTCTTAAGAGGGCTTGCAGGGCACCTTTCTAAGGTAATTTGCGAGTTAGTGTCTAGCTTAGTCATGTCTGCTATAGCTGCTATTCTTCAGGTGAATAAGGCATAACCTGTTTCCTTTTTGTGTCCGGTTGCTTAGCTGTCTCGGGTGGTGCTGGACAGCCGGACGCCACGCTGGGACCCCGGTGACCTGCGCCTCTGCCGCATCAAAGGTCCCGACCAGCTGCTGCTCTTCCGACAACTCCAATGGCAGATGATGCGCCTAGAGGCGCATGCCCGGGGAGCTCATGCCGGAGCACCACTGCGCCTAATCACCAACGGGGCACGCTGCCGCATTGTGCTCAAGAAACGCCTCGCTGGTCAGTGTTTCATCATCATCATCCTATTTTATGTCCACCGCAGAACAAAGGCCTCTCGCAGTTTATCACCAATTTTATTCCTGTCTTGCATCAGCCTATTCCAGCTTATTTAGCTGCTAATCGGATCACACCGCCTACTCCTCGGCAGTCCTTCAATAACCACTTTGTGATCAAATCAATAAGATCAAATCTTTATTTCGACAATCAAGTGTCGGGGTACCCAGTCGAAAAGTCACAATTGTCTTGACAGAGGACTGTGCCCCATAAACATTTCAAGTGGGGCATGCGAGTACATATTGTTTTAAATGCGTACGTGCTAACGTACATAATGCATACAGAATACACACGTAATGTGCATATGTCTATATATAAAATGTCGAACATGCTCAAGTATATGAGTGTTGGATGAAGAATAACAAAAAAAAGGTGATTAAAAGAATGAAAAAAAAATGAAAAAAAAAGATAGGAAAAAGAAACATACTGTACATATTATAGCAATACTGCCAATACTATACTAATACCAATACAATATCAAATATCATACCATAGCAACATGTTAGCAAAACTATAAATACAGTGTAGAGCGCTTACCGTATTTACTCGAATCTAGGCCGACTCCGATTCTAAGCCGACCCCCCAAAAGTTCGAAGTCCGAAAAAAAAAAAAACTTACCTCGAATGTAGGCCGAACGAAAAAGCGAGGACAGCATTCGCAAAATGAAACACCATTTATTAAATTTGAACATGCCGAGCTCATTCTATGTCACCATCGCTGCTAGCCTCGTCGCTATCTTCCTTACTGCTGACATCTTCAAACAGTGCGCTATATTCAGTACCATCCAGCGCATTAGAGATGCTGCATTTTTGGAAGGAGCGCACGTTGCGGTGCACGCAAAAACCATCTCCCGTGGCCCCCTCCAACGACAGACCGATGCCGAAGTTCCGCCCGGTTTGAACGTTTGACGATGCCTCTCGGCTAGCACAACTACCGCATTTACTCGATTCTCACGCTTCCTCGATTGTAACGCGCACCCGTTTTCCGCGAGGAAAAATTTGGAAAAATAGATTTCCTCCCGATGCACTGATGTTGCGATGAATAAAAAAAGTCGCAGTTTCGCCCGAAAGGCGATGCATCGAATGCGGTAGCAAATTAGTAGACCGCTATGTCACGCGCGCTCAAGCAAACATGAACACACCTCGCTCGTTGACCGCGGAAAGGAACTGTCAAAACGCTGGAGACGAAGCGCGCCTTCGTGCTAGCATGCCTCTCGCTTCAACGCGGCGAAAACACGGCGCGCGGCGGACTTTACCAGTCGCAGATTGCTTTCAAGATAGGGCCAAGCCTGATCGTATCGCCGGAGTGGATCGTCGCAGATTACGTCCTGCTTCGGTCCACTGAAACCGTTCCGCATTGCTTTGCTGGCGAAAATCCTCTCCTTCTGTTTGCGCCAGTCCCGCTCGCAAGTTTCGGATTCTCCGAACGCCCGTGATGCGGCCCGATTTCCGTCCGTCTCCGCACAGATGATCACTTTCCTTTTAAATGCGGCATCATGATGAACTCGGTACTTCATGCTGATAGATAGAGCAGACGCTGAGAACGTGAAGACAGACGGTAGACTATTGCCTAAGCACGTGTACTGCAGCACACGGAGGAAGTTTCCGCATGCTACGGTAGCTAGGCACGACGCGCGTGCGAGGCGGCCATTTTGAAATGCCGACGCAGATTTAGGGTCGTGTTGAAAGTGCGCGTTAGATTCGAGTAAATACAGTATTCGTTTAGAATGCGGCACTATAGTGGCATCGCCCATTTGGTGCCATTACGATAACGCCACACCGCGCGCCGATGCTGCACCATACCGATACTACCGATACGACGCAGGTCAAAATGGCGACGTCGCTCGTGTACTTCAGCTGGCTACTGGCGCGGCTAGTAGCGGCTGCGATACTGACTTTTCTAGATGGCGCTAACAATTTATCACCATATTTATCAGTTTCAGTTAAAAACTGGCGCGTTTTTTAAAATCCTCGAATCTAAGCCGACCCTAGAGTTTCGTGTGTGATTATTTGAAAAAAAACTATCGGCCTAGATTCGAATAAATACGGTATAACGTAAGTCGCCGGAGTCGCGAATATCCACACTATAAGCGGTACCGCACTATAACCAAAGCAGCAATTTTCAAGGCCCGCACACATGCAAAACATGTGCACTGAGCCGCCACGCGTATGCGACAGTCGAGGAATGCGGCTAGAACGTTTGCATTCAATTTACAGTCGAATCTCGTTAATTCGAACCAAATCACGCGGCGGCGCCTCCGACCGGCATTGCTCCGCCACCGCCACAGAGTAAAAGCTTAGGAGAGACCCCTCAATGTCGCGCGCGAACAAAAAAAAAAAAAAGAAAGAAAAAAAAAACGCGGAGCAAATTTCACCCTCTCTCAAATGGCAAGGTCGCCGATTCTGCGTTGCGCCGGAACATGCGTGTACGTGCCGACGCCTCAGCCACGCTACCGTAGCCAGCTACCGTAGCCATGCGTAGAAAATGGCAGTGAACCCTTCTTTCTCCTTTATGCTTCCTCTACTTTCTAGTCACGTGTTGACCTTTTACGCTGCGACTACGGCGCAGAGGCAAGCAGCGGCACTGTTCCAGGCCGGCCAACGAAACTGCCCACGCTGGCAAACGCCCGCTTCCCGATAACGGCAGAAAACGAAACTTCGGGGAGCTGGCACCGGGTAGGCCGGAGCGGCAGCGCCTGAACGGCGGCGGGCGCGCATGGTGACAGTCGAAAGTGAGGGAGCTACGAGGGAAGGTGAGGGGAGCCACCGAAGTGGCGGTGTTGCCGAGGCGAAATCCGCTTCCCTGCCGACCTCCTCCCTCACATTCCACGGTCTCCGCCGTGCTGTGCTGGCGCCGCCCGCTCCCTGAAGGTTCGTTTACTGCCATTATCGCAAAGCAAGCATTGACCATCGCTTGCTATGCGCGCCGTGATATTTCACGACTCACACTCAAGATTCTGGTTTCAGCCTCACTGGCTGTTCGTTCGCACGACGTGCCCTTCTCCTCCACTTCGTCTCTCTCTCTTCCTCGAGCACTCCTTGGGGCGCCTGTTTGAGGAAAGCGTTCGCCGTCTCCGCTGACTTCCTTACTCCCGGGCAGCCACACTGTAACCGGTATTTCGTTTCCCGCAACTGCACTATAAGCGATACGTGTATACATGGAGTGCTATGGGAAATTTTACGGGAGTAGGAAAAGACCGCACTATATCTGGTCCTGCACTATAAGCGGTTACGTTATAAGTGGTCTATACTGTATTGTATTTTATGATTATATTTGTGACATAACTTGATAGAATTATATTGTTGTGAAAACTTGTTGCATTGTGGCCTTTGTGTAATTTGAGTTGTTTGTATGTTTGTTCCACTTGCAGATTTCGAGCGTGTACAGTATAACCTTCTTGATATGACCCTGTTTTAAATGAATTTCCGGTTCCAAATTTTGGCATTTGAAAACACGAGAAATTACCCAATACAGCTACGCTTATTTTTTACGGGCTAATACGTTCCCGGAAAACAAGGTCTTTTGGCACTAACATTCAGTACATAGTGCGACTGGATTCGTATGATACATTTTCGGGCCGCTAGATCCCATGTGAACAAGTAAAGCCATGAGCACAGTAGGTGCCCACCACTGCAGCTCCCCTGCAGTACTTGCCCACCTGTATCACGTGAGAACGCAAGCGTGCACTTAGTTTCCTTTTCCGGCGCCAGCGAATCTCCTCGTGAGTCGTTACACGTCGCCATTTTTAGCCATCACCGCCAATTCTATCGCTGACAAGCAGCTTCACTTATCTGTTCCACTGTAAGTGCGGCGTAGTGCCATTGGAAGCATATGCACACTTTTAACGGAAGTCAACTGTACGAGGGGTCTGTTACCAGCAGCATCTTTTGATTCGATGGCCACATAGATGCCTTATCAATCCTGCCAGTTCGCACTTTTGGTTAGCAGGCATGAATTTGCCCTAAGAAGAGTTTTTGTTTTTCAAGCTTGCGGTCACCTGCTTGTCATGTCCATGTTGCGTCTAGTGGTGCTGTGCTGCATAGCTCCTAGACACACACAAGTAGCCAGAACAGCAGTTTTTGCACTTAAATCAAGAAAGTATGAATAAACAGGTTGTTCAACATCAGAGCTACTTAAACCTTTGAGGGTCGCATTTGTTTTGCCAAATGCGACCCCCTAGGGTCTTTTTTTTATTGCCGATTTAAATTCTTCGAAAGAACGTTTTCCGAAAAAGTATGGTCCTAATTTTTTTAAAGTGACAGTAAAGTGAGGAAAAAATTGTTTGTGGTGTAAATACACAATGTTTATTGTTAAATAAGAAGATAGACGCACTGAAAAATGGTTGTGTGCACGTCCGGAAACCGAAACAAGTGAGAAGCCTTCGTCTTATCGCCAACAAGGTGTAATAGAGCTCCAAAAAAGGAAACGCAAAAAGGCAGCATCGTTTATGCCCGGGAACAGGTGTAATCGCGCCGCGGTGGCCGTTAAACGATCGAGTAACAAGCAGTCACCCTTTGAGAGATTTGAAACCAGATAGCCATTAGTTTAGCGTGTGCAACAAGTGGGATCCGCCGCAGGAGAAAACCGTAACTTGCTGCAGGTGCCGCGCATGTGCGCGCCCGGATGCGCGAGCGATAGCTGATGCGCCGTTGGCATTAAAAAAAACAAAAGGAGAGGCATTGGCGCAAGTAAAAAATACCACGTGTTCCCATCAAGTGGCAGCACATACCAAGCGAAAGAACTAATCAAAAGAATCGCGGACTTGTCGCCGCCGCGCGCGCACGCCCGGATGCGCGAGCAATAGCCAACGCGCCGTTGCCATAAAAAAGAAAACCCCCGGAGAGGCATTGGCGCAAGTAAAAAATTCCACGTGTTTCCGTCGAGTGGCAGCACATGCCAAGCGAAAGAAATGATCGAAAGAGGCGCACTATTTAAATGTACCAGCGATACCGTACATGTACGCCATTGACCATTTTGAGGGTGTTCGCGGAGGCTGTACATGTACGGTATTGACCCTGAAAGGGTTAAAAAAAAAAGATAGTGTCAGCGAGTTAAAGTTTGAGGCCACAATTGTGCAGTAATTGTTGCTTAAGTATCAATCACACGTTCCCTTTCATGTTGGCTTAGCTTATGCAGTGTAATTAAGTCATTTGGTCAATCAATCCTATTTGCGTACTGTTCTCTGCTCTTCATCCTTATGTTCTTTTGCTGCAGAGCACACAGTCGCGTGTCCACACCAACTGCCACAGTTTTGCATTCTGGTGCCAAAGCACTCGTGTACCTGGATTTGGGTGTGCTTCTACAGACGGTTGAAATTAATCCACAGCTCACCAACGTGGTGTCTCTCCTGGCCTCTGCATTGTGTTGAAATGTCAAAAAATATTTAGTCATTTAATTCTCATGCAGACTGCAGCCTGGTTGCCAGCCGCCTGGTCCTGGTGCTAGACGAGCTGCTCTGGGCCCTGACCGACGCGCAGCTGGTGGCAGCCTTGCACTTGGGGCACTCCCTGGCTGCCCTGGTGCGGAAGGCAGCCGCCCAGGGGCGCCGTCACCGCGCTGCCAGCTCGACCTTGCCAACCCCCGACCACTTTTCGACTTCCTCCGCGCCCCCTTCGTCGCAAAGGGGCGGGGGTGGCGGAGGAGGAGCCCCCAAGAGCCCCTGGTGGAATTCTTTCGGCAACATGATGTGCTTGAGACCTCGTACCACATGTTCTGCACTCGTATAGACCTACACCTCTGTGATGACATGGACCCCAAGGGTGAGCACACACTTGAGTGTTGCCTCCTTATGTCGCCTCTGTGTTTCTTCATGCGAGCTAATGTCCATGTGCCGTTGCAGGTTGCTTGCCAGGCCGTAAGTTTGCCCCTCTGACAAGTTACTCGAACGTGACACTCTATTTATTATAATTTGTCTCAGCTGTGGCATTAGGCCTACATGGGTAATGTGCGTTACCAGAATGTTTCTCATCAATTCTTTTTTTTTCTACCTTGACGCAGTGTATTTCTGTCTGCACCTTTTTGTCAATGCTGCTTCCTCATTTGCTACAGACTATATCTCTGCCAGATCACTTCGTTGCTAATATGGCATATTTAATGCAAGCTGTCGTATTAGCTTGCAGCATCTTCTACCTTAGAAGGGTGCCTGAAATAGGTGATGTGCTAAAGGTAGTGTTTGCCATTGCTTACCTTGCAATACTGTGCTAAACAATAAAGATCGAATGTCTCTTAAATTGCAAACAGCCTTGCATTCTTATGTCAAGAGCTTCTGGATGCTTTTAGAAGAGACAGTAGAATGGCCTGTTTTTTTTTTTTTTTGTATATTGCCTTGAACCTTCTGTCCAGTAAAAGACTGCCTCATTTTATACAGTTGAACTTCATGAGGGGGGCCACTTGCTTGGAATTTTATGGTAATATGTAATATAGCTTTATCATAACGAACTGGACATTGTGCATACAGTCGAAGTTGGATATATCAAACTGGGGTTTATAGAATTACATTAAACTCGTTGTAAAGAAATGAACGGGATGGCAAAAAAATTTGATAAAAGCGGTGGTAATTCATTAAAAGCAACTACTTCATAAATGCTAAAAAATTAGAGCTGAAATAGCACTCTGCTCCACGGATGTCTAATATGGGGGTCACATCGCGCATTTTCGATTGCAATCGAGCCAGATTTGGATCGAATTTCTCAGTCGCGATTGGCTCCTTTTCTGCGCAAGCTGTGGGAGGGAGCCAATAGGGTCTTGGTTAGGGTGACTTTAGGCATGCCAGGCGTGCAGAAAGTGGCACGGAGTAACAGTTGTCTGTTCCGTTGCACACTACTTTCACTCTGGCGCCTTTGTTCGCCACTGATGATAGGCTTCGCTGCGGGAGAGGGTCACTTGCTCGCTCGGCGCAAGTAAGCCTCCTGAATAAAACTAAACGTAGTGACATCCTTTTATCTTTCTGAACGAGCCAGCGAGCCAGGGCAGATTTATTTATTTACTTTATTATTTATTAATTGATACTGTTAGCCCAAAGGCCGATACAGGGTGGAGAAATCATAATAAGCTTCAAAGATCGCTACGAACACGAGCGCTACACAAATCAAACCAGAAAATACAACACGTCTGCTTAAGTATGCCAATGTTACACAAGAATATCCGCGGATATTCTTGGTTCTCCACAAGAAAAGTAGAAAGTTACCTATTGAGAAAGGTGTCGGGCAAGGAGACACAATCTCTCCAATGCTATTCACTGCATGCTTAGAAGAAGTATTCAAGCTCTTAGACTGGGAAGGCGTAGGAGTAAGGATTAATGGCAAATATCTCAGCAACCTTCGGTTTGCAGATAACATTGTCCTATTCAGCAAAATGGGGACAAATTGCAGCAAATGATTGAGGACCTTAACCTAGAAAGTGTAAGAGTGGGGTTGAAGGTTAATATGCAGAAGACAAAGATAATGTTCAATAGCCTGGCAAGGGAACAAGAATTCAGGATCACCAGTCAGCCTCTAGAGTCTGTAAAGTACAGTAAAACCTCGATAATTCGAAGGTCGCCTGGACAATGAAAATTCTTCGATTTAAGTGGATTTTCGAATTAACCGAAATGAATAAAAAAAGAAAACAAGCAAGAACTTGCTGCAAAAATAAATCGCCTTTATTTTCGATGTCCGAGAAAGATTACTTGAAGTAATCACTGATGCGGGATTACTTGGCGCGGTAGTTCACCGCCCCAAGTGCCATGCTCTCCAGCCGCCTCACAACACGTATCATATAAATATCACTCGCACTGCATCTAACAAAGTTGCGGTCAATGTTCACGGAATCGATAACTACCACTAAAGCGGGCGTGGGGGGCTTGACTCTAAAAATTTAGACTTGCGGGATATTCCGGACTTCAAAAATGCACTGTCAGGGTTCCCATTGAGTTCATGCATTTTCGCACTCAATTTTTCGGACGAATTGAGACCACAAATTCAATTTTCCAGACTAAATCGCTCGTGCCGAGCCACGCTACCCAATCTTGGAGGACGCCATGTTGGATTTTGAACTGGACTTGGATTCCAGTGGCTTGCTCTATAGCCTCCAAGATTGGGAGGTGCGCGCTATCAATAAAGAGCTCGTGTCATCCTACAGTCTTGGAGGCCATGCCAGCTCCTCCTTGGCTGACAAAACGCCCAGAGTACTGCACTTTCTCTTTTTTCTTTCTAGTATATGCGGTGAGCACTATCGTCGTAAGCATTTATTGTGGGATGTTGTTTTTATTGCGATATCAATTATAATGGGCACTTCAAGCGGATTTCTGCCGTCACCGTTGCGAGGTTCCATATAAAGTCCAAGAGCGATAAAATCGTCGCCGCGTGCCGTATGTGCGAGTGAAAGCGCGCTTTCATGGAGAGCGAACAGCATGGCGAAGCGCAAACGCGACTTCCTCCGTCGCCCCAAAGGCTGTGGGGGTATGGGAGGGAGGGGGGTCGGCGCTGAGCTGCGGCATCAAATGCGTATCTTGCAACCGGGCGCAAGGGGAACTGGCGACGCAATCTCCCACGCAAAAGGAGGAAAGCATGAAGGCAGGGTGGGAGGGAGGGGGGGGGTCGACTTCTACTCTGCTAACGACTGCGTACTTAGCGCCGGTGCGGGTTGTCGCGTGCACCGTATCTTGAAAGCGATCTCCAGACGGCTCTGACCTTTGTATGCGCTGTGCTTTCGCCGCTCTGTTTCCGTTGAAGCGATAGACCGCACGCACCTTCGCTCGCTGCGGCGGCCACGCTCGTTCGCGCCAGCGTTTTGACAGTGGTTGTCTGCGGTCATCGAGTGTGATCTATTCATGTTTGCTTGTGCGCGCTGACACCACGCTTGTTAATTCAGTTAGTAAGTTTTTTTTTCTCTTAAAGTTTTGGTTGCTATTTTGAACGTGGCGTGTACACTGAGCAGGTGTCTCGGAGACCAATGTCTCGGTGATCGGCGCTACCTCCTGTGCCTTCGCGAGAGCTAAGAAGCGGTGCGAAGCTCGTTTCTTCGATCTCCATGGCGAACTCCGTTGGCAGAGATCGCCAACGCGGTGACGTTCGTGTCGACTGTACGCGGAGACGACGCCACTTCTGCGCAAATCCAAGCAAGTCGATCCCCTTCCAAGCGTAGTATGAGGCAGGGCATTATTAGAGATTTTTTTAAAGCCGCACTAAGGGGCCTAATAATTTATTTTTTTCGGCCGAACAGGTTTTTCGGACTATTTTTCAGTCCCCACGAGCTCGGAAAATTGGTTGGCGACTGTACGGAGTGCCATAACGTAACAGCCGCACATTGCTGCCAGTCGGAAACTTCGAATTATCCGAATAGAGCCGCGCAGCCCATTCAAATTATCCGGCAGAATTTCCATCGACAATGACGGGACTGCTCAAATTCTTCGAATTAACCGAGTTCGAATTATTGAGGTTTTACTGTAGTATGTTTATCTAGGTCAATTACTCACAGGGGACTCTGATCATGAGAAGGAAATTTACAGAAGAATAAAATTGGGTTGGAATGCGTACGGCAGGCATTGCCAAATCCTCCTGACTGGCAGCTTACCACTGTCGTTGAAAAGAAAAAAGTACAATCATTGCATTCTACTGGTGTTATTGTATGAGGCAAGAACTTGGAGGTTAACAAAGAAGCTCGAGAACAAGGACTGCACAAAGAGCGATGGAACTAAAAATGTTAGGCCTAACGTTAAGAGACAAGAAGAGAGCGGTGTGGATCAGAGAACAAACGGGGATAGTCGATATTATAGTTGACATTAAGAGGAACAAATGGAGCTTGGCAGGCCATGTAGTGCGTAGGATGGATAACAGGGGGACCATGAGAGTTACAGAATGGATACCAAGAGAAGGAAAGCGCAGTTGAGGATGGCAGAAAACTAGTTGGGGTGATGAAGTTTGGAAATTTGCAGGCGCAAGGCAGGGGTAATTGGAGATAGCAGGGAGAGGCCTTCGTCCTGCACAGGACATAAATATAGGCTGATGATGATGATGATTAAAGAGCTTGAATACACAACATGGGATTACATACGTGCCATCTCATACGACAAACTCCAAAAAAGCCCAAACCCAATGGCGGACGTGTAAAAAGTGCTGCCTACTTTCAGCAGCTTTCTTGCAGCGCTGTCCCTTCTGGCAGGAAGGGCAGAGCGCCCCTTCGAATACGGAAAGCTGCGACTGCTTTCCGAGCTTCGTCCTAGCCTCCTTTTAACTTCTCCCTCGTTTATTGCGATTTCATCATTCGTTTCCCTTTCCCCTTTTCACCTCGCTCAACCACCTTCATCTCTCTGTTGCAATGTCATTGCACTTTCTATCTCTCGGCATGTTCTCTCGACAGGGCCTGCTCCCGTCACCAGATGCATTCGCCACAGCATGAAAGCATGTGAAGATCGCACTGATTAGCCACTGGAAGTCATGCAGATCATTCACACACGCAGTACCGAGCTTTGTTTATGTGCAAGCACACAAGACTTCTCACACATCTGTCGTTGGGTTTCGGGTTTTGCGCGGGTCGTCATATCATGCCGACACTGCTCCCTGCCACCTTTGACGAGGACGACGTCACATATGCTGCCGTGCTTGTGCCTGCGTTCGCAGATGTGCTGTAAGCATTGACAATATTAGAAAATTTGTCTGTGCTGGCGATGACGCCGTAGGTGACCTCCTTGCAGATGTTGCTGCATTTGAAAAATGGCTCTTGCTGCGTGGCTCAAAGGAAGTCTATAATAAATTGACTGATTTGTTTAGTCTGTAAATGAGTAATGAGCGTTTTAGTCTGCTGGTGGGTGCGGACTGCGGTACACGGTGTGCTAATTCTCTCCAGTAAAGCGTGAGTGGTATCTGCAATGCAGTATTATTTTCGCATTTACTTTTTGGGCTGTTTTGGTTTCTGAGTCCCGCAGAGTATTAGCATATAACTTAAATTGAAGCTGCACGCAACTTTTTGTGCGAAACCGTGTATTATAGACATAATTTTTGTTGGTTGGATTTATGTACAACATTTTCCTGTGATTCCGAGAAAATCATGTAATCGGGGTTTTACTGTATTATTGTAAAAATAATTCAACACTTCAGAAACCATGAAACACAGGTACATCAGCTTGATAAACAAACTATTGCTTTCTTACAGCCCGGTCTGCACTTGTTGTCGGCGTCCCACCAATGACGGCGTGTAATCACTATCGCGCTCACCTATCACTGTTTTCAGCATGTTTCCAGCGTACGACTACAACGTAAATTGTTTTTGGACAGAAAGGTGTTGTGATAGCACTGCACAATACGTTAGTTCGTAAACCTATTGTAAAAGCCATTCGGGCTAGAGGAGCATCGCAGTGAATGGCAGAGAAACACTGTAAAAAAAAACATGTTCTAATGTAGATGAGGACTTGTGGTTTAACAGAGTGGCTTGTGTGAGGGAAAAGAAATTGTGGGTGGCATAAATTCGGATGGAATGGGAGTTTAGGATATCTGCAAGCATAGTTGTTGGACCTGCATCTTGCAGTGGGTGTACTTTAGCTGATGATAGTGTTGTAGAAATAACGAGGGCGAGGCAGAGACACAAACCAAAGATCGCCGTAAATGTTTTTAACGTAACACTTATCCTCTCCCGTGTTCTGCACCACCTCACTTTTTTTTTACTTCTAAGCAGTGCCCACCACAGTGTAGTGGACAGTCCGCAAAGTGAGCATGTTATTTCCAGTGAGTGCTCTTGTTGTATTCTTGCTTGTTTGACTGTTTTGCATGGAAGTCAAGAAACATGCCCAACTCAACCACCTACCTACCCACTTGCAGTTCGCATCCTCAATTACCAGTGTTGCCAGCCACCCTCTGAATCTTGGTGTTTATGCTATGTGTGCAGAGACACGATCTAATTGGGGCCCATTGCAAGGGGGTGCTGCTCTCCAGATCCTGCTGGAAAAGCTCCTCATCGACTACTACCCCTTCCATGGAGCGGGTGAGCTTCTATGTGTGCCGATGGCGACGAATCCATTGTCGAAATGCTAGTGAGAAAATCATAAAAGAAACAAGAAGTTCTCCATGTTGTTGCTACATGCTGGGAAGAGAATTATGGCTAATAATAACAGCGGACTGAAAACGAAGTCGAAGGCCAGTGATGCAACACATCTTCAATTTCACTGCGCTGTTATTATTGCAATAGAAATTATATGGACACTCCAGGCACATTTTTGCCATCGTCGTCACCATGATGTTCCTCTAAAGTCCAAGGGCAATAACACCATCGCCGTGCGCCGTATGCTGTATGTGTGACTGAAAGCTGACGTTCGCGGCTCAATCTCGCACCTGGAAGGAAGGAAAGCAGGGAGGAAACGTGCTGTCTTTCATCGTGTGAAAGGTCCCAGGGGAGGGTATGAAGGGGGGCAGCATTGTACTCCAGCAGCAACTGCGTATTGCATGGTTTCACGGGTTCGATCTTGAATGCGATCTGCATTAGGGGCGGGGCTATGTGCGTTGATGGCTCATACCTTTATGCGTGCTGTGTTCTCGCCGCGCAGTTTTCATTAAAGCAATAGACGGCACGAAGGTCCCTTAGCTCACTGCTGCTGCCGCGCTTCTACATACCAGCGTTTTGACAGCCACTGTCTGCGGTCATCTAGTGTGATGTGTTCATGTTTGCCTGTGCACACTCACACTATGCTTGTTAATTTAGTTGGTAAGTGATTGTTTCCAAGTTTATACGGATTATAAAACTACTATCCTTGCTTCGTATAGCTGTCTACTAATTTGCTATCGTAATCGATGCTTCACCTTTCGATGAAACTGCGACTTTTTATTAGCCATGAACCTACCAACTTGTCCAGTTTTCCATCAACTTAAGAGAATTATACAGTAGACTTCCGTTAATTTGACTCCAGTTAATGAAATTTTTTGGGTTAATTTGATCCCCACCGAAGGTCCCGGTCGGTGCCTATGAGTCAAAAGTTTCGTCATTGCGATTTTAAAATTGGCCCTCGCCGGATAATTCGTGCTTGACCGGTGAGATGAACATGCCAGACTCCTAGAGCGAGCCCATTAGCGACCCCATTACTGGCAGCATGTCTCAGCAGAGCTTAGGGGACAGTCAATGCATTAAATACACTTAAAAAAAGAAGTCTTCCTTTGAAAACACCTATTTTTGACATGCCTTAGGAAGATTTTCAAACAATAACGATAGCTCAAAATGTCTGATTTCGGTATTTACCTGATTTTAACATGCAACTTTTTTTTTTCGAGATTATTGGGTCAAAAATTGCCTGCATGGTGCAATTGGATAATCAGTTGTTTTTGATCGGCTACATTTTCTACTGTTATGTATAATACAACTATAATTTCAAAGTTACGTCAAATCATACACTATTTAGACAACATTGTGCTTCCAGTGTGTGACTACTATGTTTTGGTAGTCACCGGGCGAGCGAAACGACACATTTCTGTGATCAGCAACCACAGCAATTGCTGGTTGCAGAGAAGTGTTGTTTCACTTGTTCAGGGGCTTATAGGTTCGTGTGTGTGTGACTACTATGTTTTGGTAGCTACCGGGCGAGCGAAACGACACATTTCTGTGATCAGCAACCACAGCAATTGCTGGTTGCAGAGAAGTGTTGTTTCACTTGTTCAGCGGCTTATAGGTTCGTAACTGCGGCACTTTCGACGTACTAAACTTCATGTTTTCTGCCACAAAAGTATGAGACTTCATGTTACACCAAGTTACATGGCGCGTACCTCTATACATTCAAACCTCATTAATACGTACCCGCTTAATGTGTAATGGCGGTTTAAACGTAGTCGTGAAGATTCCCCCACCGAGCCCCCATTGAACCCCATGTATTGGCTGACCGCTTAAATCGTAGTCGCTCATTGCTCCCCAAATGGTTAGTGCATGGGTTCTCAAAGTGGGTTCCGCGGAACCTACGGGTTCCGCAGGCCCCTGCTCGGGGTTCCGCAAGCCACTGATAAATTTTCCCTGGTCCCGCTCTCGACAAGTGTCTAAAGCGGCGAACACGAGGTGCGCTTGATCCAAAGAACCTCCATTACCCATGCCCGAGTGTCAAAAAGCCCGTCACAGTGCTTAACAGCAACGCACGAACTGCGCAATAAATACGCAACCAGCTTGTAGCCACCCAACCTCTGAGACCGGGCAGCGCGCCTAAGCTTTCGCACTTGAATCTCGGAGGCCGTAGCTTACCACCATGCGCCTATCTCCTATTTGTAGATAGGGTAGGTGCCGATAGCGTGCGCACTGACCTATACGTTGGAGGAAAAATAAAAAAAAAAAACGCGGAGCACCACAAATGCGCGCCGCAGGAGAGCAAGAACAGCGTAGCGTCCAACCGAAACGAAGCGGCGCAGTCCGCATCGCTGTGGTCCTCAGCGGCAATCGTACGCGGCACGTGACTGACAGCAACGCCGAAGCGCTTCGTGCCTAATTGTGCCTTTAAAGCCTTTATGTATTCTTGGGTTTATCGCCGCGCGTAACACCGCGTTGGCGGCTAGCCGCGTGCCTCCGTAAGTGCGTAGTCGCTATCTCTGATCACGTCGATAACCTCCGCAGTTTCGTCCGCAGCGGTTGCGGCAAATAGTAGTTTCGTTTTCACTCTATGCGCGCGGTGGCTGCGTGCCTTCCCAACTGCGTAGTCGCCTCCCATGGCAGCGTCGATAGCGACCGCAGTTTCGTCCACACGTCTTGCAGCGAAAGGTAGCTTCGTTTTGACTTGGTGCGTGTGTCAGCCGCCTGCCTTCTGAACCGCAAGGTCGCCGTCCATGATCGCGTCGATAGCGGCCGCGGTTTCGTCCGCAGCGGTTGCGGCAAGCAGTAGTTTCGCATTGACTCAGTGCAAAGCTGTCGAAGATAAAAAGCACCGGCTACATCGCGATGGACGGACAATTTGTTGCCGAGCACTTGAGTGGCGAAAAAATAATCGGGATGTGCGCCCGTTGGTGCAAAGCGCGTCTCGGATGAAAACGCACGCCGCGAAGGATGTCGTGAGGCCTTCGCCGCTGCTAGCGCTAATCAGTCATGAGGTGAAGAGAATTTCAGCTTCCACACTGGTCTTGTGCTAAATAGAAACAAGATTTGACGATTCATAGAGTAAATAAAAGCGTGTTGACGTAGTGAAGCATTGTTTGTTTTCTTGATACCCTCGACAATTCGACATTCGGTTAATTCGGGGGTGTTCCTTGGCACTTTATGGAGCTTAGTAGGGTTCCCTGGGATGAACGTACTTGAGAACCCCTGGGTTAGTGCATACTATTTTTGTTTCTTATCTACACGCACAGGCACAAAATCGGCAAAATCTCATGTGTGCAGACATTCGATTCTCGAGTTGCGACGCCCGGACGACGGCCGCCAGCGATAGTGAACTTGAAACGTGGCCACGATGACAAATTTCCTGCTCATGCAGTTGTTGCCGATTGCCGTGCACAAAAGCATGGCCTCCGAGATGAGCTCCCGATAACGTGAAGAAGCCGCCGGTAGGGGGTGCGAATTTGCTATCACCGTCGAATCTAATTCATCTAGTAACTGCGCAGAAGCACATTTTATTGCGAAGTGCATTTCTGCCGTCACCGTGGACGTGGCTTTGAGGTTCTGTATAAAGTCCAAACACGGCAACATCGTTGCCGTGCGCCGTACGCTGTATGTGCGAGCGAAAGCTTGCGAGGGCCAGCTGTCTATTTCGCACACGCGAGCGAGAAAGGCGGGGCGGAAGCAAGCTGCTTCTGCACGGCGGGGGAGGCGAGAAAGGGAGGGGTTTACTTTAGCGACGGCCGCCGTATCTTGAAAGCGATCTACTGCGTGGAAAAAGTGCACGCCCGTACGGGCCTCATCTTCAAAGCAATCTGGAGACGGAAGTGCAACTAGCGCTGGTAGCTTCATATGCACTGTGCTTTCGACGCCTAGTTCGCGTTGAAGCGAGAGACGGCATGCTTGGTGCTGCTGCCGCGCCTCCTCACTCAGCGTTCTGACAGCGAATTTCTGCGGTCATCGAGCGAGATGTTTACCAGTGCACACGTTACACCGTGCTTGTTAATTTAGTTAGTAAGCGGTACCTCAGGGACAAGCTGGCTTGCGGCCTTATCGAATTCGAAGATGCCGTCGTCGCGGCAAGGCCGCCACAACGGTAAGTGAAGATTAGCGATTTTTTGCTGCATACCCGCAAATAAAGCCTGTCTGCGTGTGTGTTTGAGAGCATGGTGACGTACTTCTTTTCCGGCTGGTAAGTAGCCGCTAAACTGGCATTGGCGGTTAATTCGTACATCGTTTAATGCGTACCTAAACGTTGTGCCCGGCCAGCTACTTATTAACGAGGTTTGACTGTATTTCAATCATGTGTCATCCACGATTTTTTGATTGCTAGTGCAAGCAGTGAAGAAAGTCTCTAGCCTTTGTGGCATTCCCTGCTTTGTGGGAAATCGAGTATAGTCATGGCTTATGTAATCAGTGCTGCAAAGTCTTGGAAAATTCACATAACCTTGTGGAAATTAGACGGGACGGGTGTTTCAGAGCCGAATTATCCAAATTTCCAAATCAACGGGGGCTGAATTAACAAGGTTTTGCTGTATTATTCTTGCACATTGCCTTCCGCATGATGCAGCAAGCCCCCGCAGCCACTGGCTCAAGTACAGCGAGCCCACGTCAGGGCGGCAGACCTGGGTGCAGCAGATGCTCACCCATTGGGCGGAGGGTGGCCCATCGTCTTCATCCACGCCAGGAAGCACGCCTTCATCACGTGACTGGCGAACTCTCATGTCCAGTTGCCTACTCGTGCGGCTCGAAGAGTTCTCCATGCAGCAGGTGGGGGCACCATCTACTACATTTCATGGGGTGTAGCAGGTGCAACATAGTTGCACCTGCTACACCCCATGAAATTGCGCACTTTGTTTCTCAAAACGACGATAAAATTTTTCGCTGTTGCAGTGCACTTGATTAAGAAGCACTCGGACAGAAATGGCTGTGCAGCTCAAGCTGTCCACTCACATTTACAGTCATAACTGAGAAAAAAAGGGCTTGTTTCACGGAAGCCATCCAATGCTGGTGAGAACATACTGAGAAGGCTGCGCCAGGGCAGCCTTCTCAGTATGACAGTGGCACTCTGTCTCCTTATCACCGCCTTTTAGATACGAAGCAGCTTATGGCGGGGGCTTTGTCCATCCCTCCTGCGTCCCGCGACGTCCCACACCCCCACAGCGCATGCGCGTCCCCTCCCCCTCTCTCTCCTCTCCTACGCTCCCCTCTTTCTCTCCTCTAGAAATCCGGAGCGGCGCGCACGACAGGTGGTGCGACAGATGCATACTCCGCTGGGGACGCCACGGTAGTTCTGCGGTATGAAAATGACGGAGCACGCGCGCCTCATTCTCTCTCCTGTGCAGCGCCGCGATGAGCGCTTGGGCCGCTGCCGCGAAACCATCTCCCGCTCAAGCTATCTCCCCGCTGCTTCGCATCCACGCATGGTTCCCTTTAGCAGGAGATGGAGTAATTTTTTTCACATAAAAAGGCGGCGATAAGGAGCCAGAGTGCCACCTATTGACTATGACAAAGAATTGTACACCGTCTATCTAGTCATTGTCTTTCAGTCTAATTTAGTCAAGGCTGCCCGAGCTTGCGTACGTCATGCTGGAATTCTAATGTGACAGCGTGAGTACCATCAGGGCTTAAAGGCTCCCTTCAGTGAAGTGGGGGCCCTCATAGTGTGGCGACCGCTATAGTGTACACTCACTCACACACACACTCGTATGTTTATACAGTAAAGCCTCGATAATTCGAACTCTGTTAATTCGAAATTTCGGTTAATTCGAAGAATTTGAGCGGGCCCGTCATTTTCAAGGCAAATTCTACCAGATAATTTGAATGGCCCGCGCGGCTCTATTTGGATAATTCGAAGTTTCTGGCTGGTAGCAACGTGTGGCTGTTAAGTTAGGGCACTCCGTACAGTCGCCAACCGATTTTCCAAGCTTGTGGGGACTGAAAAATAGTCCGAAAAACTCGTTCGGCAGAAAAAATAAATTATTAGTGCAGCTTAAAAAAACCTTTAATAATGCCCTGCCTCACGCGCTTTCCCGATGAACCACGTGCGCCGGTCGTGCGTCGTCGACAAGGTTGGCGGCATCCGCTTCTAAGAGTAGTTTCCTCCCTCTATTCCACGCCTTTCTTCGTCTTCCGTACGCGTGGGTCGTTCGGAAGTTGCTTCCTTTGGGGCTCATGACAGAAAACGTGCGTTAGGCTGCCACGGTCGTCAAGCACGTTGATCGGAATGTGCAGCTTGCTGCTGCGCAAATACGCGCGAGAAAAAAAATGTCAGCCATTCAAATCTATAGCAGCCAATAAGAGCGCGTCCTGTGCCCCACGTGACTGCTGCGCCCAATCGCGATGCCGCTTTTGACTTTTTTTTGCTCGCGCTTGCTGGTTTTATTTTTTGGTGGAGAAATACGCTACTGCGGCTATCTTGAGCTCCGATCTCTCCTCTTTACGATGATACCAAGATGGCGGCGCTGTGTGAACGTCTCGCCGAGCGATCTGCGGTGCGACGGCCGCTTCCAAAGCCGGAATTTTCCACAATTTTCGATGACAGTACTCTAGGAAAGTGCTATTTTCTCGATTTCTACCACGTATTTCGTTATAATATTTCACCACGAGGTAGAAGAAGGCCTGAGGATCGCGAAAAAAAATAAATCGCGAAATCGATAATTTTAACCAATTTGACCACTTCAATTGCCACGTCCCCCCTTAATTCGAACCAAATCACGCGGCGGTGCCTCCGACCGGCATTGCTACAGCACCGCCACAGAGTAAAAGCTTAGGAGAGACCCCTCAATGTCGCGCGTGAACAAAACAAAAAACAGAAAGAAAAAAAAACGCGGCGGAAATTTAACCCTCTCTCAAATGACAAGGTCGCCGATTGTGCGTTGCGCCGGAACATGCGTGTACGTGCCGACGTCTCAGCCACGCTACCGTAGCCAGCTACCGTAGCCATGCATAGAACATGGCAGTGAACCCTTCTTTCTCCTTTATGCTTCCTCTACTTTCTAGTCACATGTTGACCTTGCACGCTGGCTGCGGCTACAGCGCAGAGGGAAGCAGCGGCGCTGTCCCAGGCCGGCCAACGAAACTGCCCACGCCGGCAAACGCCCTCTTCCCAATACTGGCAGAAAACGAAACTTCGGAGCAGGCGCCAGGCCGGCTGGAGCGGCGGCGCCGTGCAGGCGGCGGGCGCGCACGGTGACAGTCGAAAGTGAGGGAGCTTTGAGGGAGGGCGAGGGGAGCCACCGAAGCGGCGGAGTTGCCGAGGCGAAATCCGCTTCCCTGCCGCCCTCCTCTCACATTCCACGGTCTCCGCGTGCGCCCTTCGCCGTGATGTGCTGGCGCCGCCCGCTCCCTGAAGTTTCGTTTACTGCCGTTATCGTGAAGCGAGTGTTGGCCGGCGTCGGCAGTTTCGTGGCCCTCGCTCGCTGTGCGCGCCGTGATATTTCATGACTCGCACTCAAGATTCCGGTTTCAGCCTCACTGGCTGTTCGTTCGCACCACGTGCCCTTCTCCTCCACTTCGTCTCTCTCTCTTCCTCGAGCACTCCTTGGGGCGCCCGTTTGAGGGGAGCGTTCGCCGTCTTCACTGACTTCCGTACTCCCAGGCAGCCGCACTGTAACCAGTATTCCATTTCCCGCAACTGCACTATAAGCGATATGTGTATACATGGAGTGCTATGGGAAAATTAACGGCAGTAGGAAAAGACCGCACTATATCCGGTCCTGCACTTTAAGCGGTTACGTCATAAGTGGTCTATACTGTAATTGTCCCATACAAGGCACTACTAGGAAAAAAATCGGTGCCGCAGTGCTACAGTTGACCTGCTGAAGGGGGACTGAGAGCCCCTCCTTAGGAAATGGAGGAGGGGCCGGCCCGCCCCGAGCCCCCCCGACTTTAAGCACTGAGTACCATTTAGTAATCAATACAATTCATCACAGTGAAGCCTGTGTGCAAGACTGCCAGAGCGATCGAACTGAATGATGTAGTCTTTGATCATACATACTGTTTCTAAATTGTCTCATACAGTAAAACCCCGATGATACGATCCTTGCTGGTATGAATTTCAGTGTGATACGAATTCGTAACATTCCCTGGCCGAAATGCATTGCTCACAATACGAAAAAAATTGGCTGTTCCGAACGCGTTGCTGCGCCACTGCGGATCATACGAACGTGTGAGCAAGCGGAGCGACCCGTACAGGCAAGCTGGCACAGTGAGATCTATAGTCGCCAAGCAACTGGCTACATCACGCGGCTGTGCAATCTTTCATTGGTCCCCTCTTCGAGCAGATCGGACCACATCACAGCCTTGCCGATGCTTAGCGAAAAAGTAGACGAGGATCGCTGCAGCAACTACGACCGCGGCGCAGCCCCGACGGCCAAAACGCTCCCTGCACTCGACGTGCTGAGGCGTTCAGTAATGTGCGGAAATATTCCTGAGATCATGTGCGCACACTTATACGCCTTTCAGAAGGCGATCGTTAACGATTTCGGCTAGAAGAAAACGTACATGGATAGTAGAACCCAGTTGATGCGTTTTTCAAGGGACCTCAAAAAAATTTTAAAAATGTCAGTTTCGCTCGAAAGGTTAAGCAGCGATTGCGATACCAAATTAGTAGACAAGTGTACGAAGTAAGGATAGTACCTAGTTGTACCGGCCACATAAACTTGTAAACATTCGCTTGCTAACTAAATTAACAAGCACGATGTCACGCGTGCACAGGTAAACATTAACACATCTCGCTCAATATTCGCGGACACTCACTATTGAAACGCTGGCGTGAGGAAGCGCAATAGCAGCAGTGAGCAAATTGACCTTTGCGGTGTCTCTCGCTTCAGCGCGAACTAAACATCGAAAGCACAGCGCGTACGAAGCTACCGGCACTAGGCGCACTTTGTCAACATCGCAGATCGTTTTGACAATGAGGTCCGTGCGGGCGCAGACTTTGCGCACGTTGCAGATCGCTTTCAAGATACGGCACGTGTGCGGCTGCGTCGTATCTGCAACGAACAAGCTGGCTGCGCGGCTAAATTTACGTGACCGCTGCATTCAAACGCAACGTAAGATGCAGGGAAATTGCAGATTGGCGATGTATCACAGGGAACTTAATACATGAAAGTCAATGGGTTTTAGATCGGGACCACGAAAACGCGACGTAGCAGCCGGGAAAATGCAGCAGCGAGGAAGTTATCAATGGGGTTCCACTATTAGAAATATTTTCTGGTAAAAATAAATTCATTTTTTCTTGATGTTGTGTATGTTTTGATGATACGAATTTTGGGTGATACGAATATATCACATGACCCCGCGAGATTCGTATCACCGAGATTTTACTGTATAAAGAATATCAGAACAGCCACCTTCCCAATGTATTATCCACTGTGTTGGTGCCCACATCATAGCACATAAGCTTCCACATGCAATACTACCTAGCTACATAGCTATCCACACATTATACGGAAGAAAAGTGACTACATTGTATTCTTGATGCTTTCAATGTCCCCTTTATGTTCAGTAATTTGTCAACGAATGTAGCCGTATCAGTGGTTCTTTCACGTTTTCGGTTAGCCCATGTTTGTTTCTTTCATCTAAGGTATTCGACTGTAAGCTGATGTCCTTGTCGCATCTTTTCTTTCATGTCAGGTATGCATGGCAGGGCGTAGTAATCGCCGCCCGTTTCTGGCATCAGAGGGTGCCACCGTGCTGCTTCCTGGGGAGGCCCTACACCTTGAAGTGACCCACTACTACGCGCGGCCCTCGCCAGCCACGACGCCCGTCACGGCCAACGGCCATGTCAGGAGTCCGGGTTCTGGCAAAGGCAGCAGCGTGTCTTCGTTGGCTGGGAGCTCTGTGCCCGAGCCACATCTCTTTGCCTACTTGGGGCCCACTGCATTACGGCTGGACCTCCCCACCGTACTCTGGGCACATGCTTTCCTGCACAATGTTCACAAGTGCACGGTGCGTGTGTGTCTTCTTTCTGTGTGTGCAGCAAAGGCTAGTGTTGTTAAGATACAAACAAACATGTCAGTTATGATAGTGTTCGTTCCATCAGTAGAAAGGATAGCTGGCTGAGTTTGTATGAATACATTTTTTAAGGCGCCTAAGCAAACGGGATAAATATCAAGCGACACACCGTGGTGGGGTGAACACTTACAGCTTGTGTTAAATGTAGAGCCGTAAGGAATATACTGTAGAACCTTGTTCACACTTTCTGGAAAAGAAGACAAGACAAAAAACATACTAACCGGGAGAACGTACAATCCGAAAGTCACTAAAAAAAAATTCGGCAGACTCTTCTGTAGTTGACATCTACGCAATGTGAAGTGTAATGTAATATCTGAAGCACAAGACACCAACGAGTTGGTTGGGCCCAAGTAGCCCGGGACGTGCATTGTCGTTTTTGCGGCAGCGGCAAGTACCATCATGTTGAGGGAAAGCTTATAATCTGGCTTTCTGGTTTTCAAATTCGTATTTCTCCTTCAAGGGTGTAATGCGGTGTAAGTATACACACATTCTTCCTGTTTATGCAGTACATGCTATTTGTGAGTCTGCATCCGTGAGTGTGTTTTGTTCTCTTTCACCTTCATCCTTGTTCAGCTTCACAAATGAGGCATTCAGTGCATATCGTGTCTTCGAGGTAGTTGAGGGAACTGCCAGCAACATTTATGTGAGGTTTCATTCCCAGCTGCAGTCTCTGTGATAGAACATGCCAGGAATGTCCTTGTGTGGGAATTTTCTGACGAGGTGTGAAAAGAGCCGAGCCACTTTCATTAACTCTGTTGCAGGATCGCTTTACGTAATCTTCTGTTCTTTCTTGGCTCACATGTGCAGGCACACCTGTCCTGTGCCAATGAAGTGTCACCACTGGCTGTGCGAGTTGAAATGATCCTGCCAAAGGTAAGACACAACCATCTTGGCACTAAGGAAGACGATCCTAAAAATCTTAGCTGTGAATGTAGTGTATTTATTCGATTGTAACGCGAGGGGGACTTTTTGTTGTGTCCAGCAAAAAACAAAAGAATGGAGAAAACTGCTAAAGTAACGCGAGACCACCGGATGAATGAAAAAGTCGCAGTTTCGCCCGAAAGACGAAGCATCAATTGCGATAGCAAATTAGTAGAGAGCTATACAGAGTAAGGAGAGTAGTTTTATCGGCTGCATAAACTTGGACACATTCGCTTACTAACTGAATTAACAAGCATGGCGCCAGCGCACATAAGCAAACATGAATAGATCACACTCGATGACCACAGACAACCACTGTCAAAACGCTGGCGTGAGCAAGTGTGGCGACAGCAGCAAGCGAAGATTCGTGCGGTCTATCGCTTCAACGGAAACTGAGCGGCGAAAGCACGGCGTATACAAAGGTCAAAGCCGTGTGGAGATAGCTTTCAAGATACGGTGCGCACGACAGCCCGCAGCCTGCGCAAAGTACAAGTACGCAGAGTAGAAGCTGCACCCCCTCTCTCTCGCGCTGCCTTCCTGCTTTCCTCCTTTCGCGTGGGAGATTGAGTCGCCAGTTCCCCTTGAGCCTGAGTCGCCAGATACGCATCTGGTCTGACTGGATTGCGCAGATCTGTAGGTTCTTAAGCAAATGGTTCTTCGGAAATAAAAGTAGTTGTTAGAAAGCGCTCGTCCTTCTGTTGCTTTTTTTCTTCATCCTTGTTTGTTTGCATGCCAAAAGTTTTTAAAAACAAGAAACATTGCGCTTTAGAGGCGACATGGAGCTTCCTTTTTGTCGGTAGTTTTCTCGGCGTCAGCGTCTCTTCTCAATGCATCACTCTTATTACACGGTGCTTCAGTGGTGCGTGGGGCCGGAATCTATGGCAGATAGCAACAGCGCGGGCCAAGAGCCAGCAGCGACGTCCTCGTGGATAGCTCATAAGGTGACAACTTATGAACTGATGGGTTTATGGGCGGAATGGTTAATTTTGTTGCTTTCACTATAACTACTTCTCAGAACAACGAACCATTTACCGCGGTCCCCTGAAGTTTGTTGTATCGAGGTTTCACCGTAGCACAGTTGTAGTTTATGAAAGATTAGGTTGCAACTCTGCCTGTATGGCCAACTTTTAAGCAAACAAGACCTAATTGCATCTGCAACTTTCTGCCGTGGAATATCGTACACTGCATACGAGCAATATTTCCAATTGATATCAGTGGCTCTCATGATGCAAGTTGATTTTCTGCATGTTGCTAAAAGCATCTGCTCTGATTTTTTGGCGCATGCACGATATCTCAGTTATAAATGAACAGACTTTGATGATATTGTTTTTCAATTTTTCAATCTGACAGCAGCAAGCTTTCACAGTGGACACCTGCATCATCTCATCAATTTGAATTTTTTGTGATATGTGCAATCTCATCTTGATCTGCTACAGTACAGTATTGCCTGCCTCAGAAATACATGCACATGTGCGTGCCTGATATTGGATCGTGGTTTTGGCACGTAAGACCCCAGAATTTAATTTTAATGCACGTGTGCAACCACTCTGAGCCTCTGTGGTGCACAAAACACCCACTGGAGTTTCATTGTAGCGCAGTGGCCAGTGCGTCCAACTCCCAACTGCCCATTGCCACAATGGCTGTTCTTTGTCTTTGCCAAATGGGGAGGGCAAAGCTAGGGATCAGGAAGTGGCCTGCCAACATGACATCGACGACGGCCTAATGAAAAGGACACAGGCAACCCGATTTCGAGAGTTTAACTGCTCTTCAGTAATTTAATAATGAAGGAGCACACGTCAAGGTCTTAGCACAAAATAATTATGATTATTTGATTTCTGAACCAAACTAGTAGCTTACCGCAGAGGCCGTAGCCACTGAGTGCCATAGGATCAATCAAATCAGTCTTAAATAGGTTTGGAAGTATATGGTATTGAAAAGTGTATTCATTTTGAGAGCATGGACCAGAAAGCAAGAAAATATTTAGCGGTGGTGAAACGCAATGTAGCCCCACCATCGACCACTAGCATCTAAAACTGCAGATGCCACAGAGCTCTAGCACGACATCGTGTGCACCTCAAAGAGCTAGTTGGTCTCAAAAAGAGCTTGTGGGAGTAAAGAACCAAACAAAGCTATCTGCATTAAAACGGAAGGAAGAGCAGAAGAAATGGATTTGCTTTGATAAAGAAACAGTGTGCTTGGAGGCATATACAATTGAGACCCGTTAATTTGACCCTTGCGGGACTGCAAGATTTCGTAAAATTATCCACAAAGCCAAATTTAATAAATGGCAGTAAAATGAACGAATTGAATGCTTGAAGTAGTATGTAATGTCTTTTTGTTTTTTGCTCTTGAAGTGCAACTTAGCCAGCATGAGGGAAATAGTCCAGACATGTTGAAAGATCGGCTCAGTGTGACGCGTCACAAAACAAGCGGCAACAGATTGCATCACGAGCAGAAGACGCGTCGGCCACTAAAACATAAAAACAACTTTTTATAAAACAGTGTCACATCTAGGGAAGCACTAGTATTGTCTGCCTAATTTCTTGTGTTTTCAAGCTTTTGGTAACCGTGGCGCACCTGAAGGGGCACCGGTGTGTGTCGGCGGCAATCGAATTAACTGAAGCGGCATGCTTTCAAGTTCAAATGAGATCACTTTCCTTCCATTGGAATGTATGGTTTCTCGTCTCGACATTTCAGTGTGTTCAAATGAAAGGAAAAGTCTAACTTAGGTTGAATTAACAGGAATTCAGTGCATTTGTTGCAATGCAAATATTTAGCTAGGATTTCTTGTTACATTATGCAATTCTGCAGAAAAACATTTTAATCACATTCTGGGGTTTTATGTGTCAAAAACAAGTTCTGATTATGACGCACGCTGTAGTGGGGGATTCCATAATAATTTTGACCACCCGAGGTTCTTCAACGTGCCTAAATCTAATACACGACCATTCTTGCATTTTGCCCCCATCGAAGTGTGGCCCCCGTGGCCGGCTCGAACCCACAACGTCACGTTCAGCGGCGCAACGCCATCGCCCCTGGGCTACTGCAGTGGGTGATTCTGCAGGGGTAGTAAGATGCTCCGTGTCGAGCCATATCGGGTTAGGACAAAGTTTCCACGAAACAAGTCGGTGGGAGACCTTGAGAAAAACCGCTTCCTTGATGGAAAACTTCTACGAATTGGAATATTGAAGGTTCATACTACATGTTTAAAAATATTGTAGGCAGAGAACACGTACAGAGAGATGCGGATGCCTTGATGTGCAGGTTGCAGTGCCACAGTTTGAGCGTGAGCGACCCCTGTTTCCCGAGGAGCACTCCTCCGGTGAAGAGAGCCGCGAGCTGCGGCTGGGCTGCTCACGAGCCGTGGCCACCAACTGGCGCCCGGCCGACAGGGGTGCCTGCCTAGAGGCCCTGGGCAGGGGCCCGCTCTTCTTCGAGACCACCAGCTTTCCCTGGCTACCTGACAGAGGAGGGGGGGCCAGCCCCGATCCCCCAGCCGTGCACCCGTGCTTCCTGCAAGGACAGCAGCAGCGCTCCAGTGGTAGGTGGATGCTCCTCCCTTCTTATTGCCAGTCTGAAGAAGCACACCGGCGTACAGTTAACACCTGCTTATAACGAACCTCCATATAACGAATTTCTGGATATAACAAAGTTTTTCTTGTCCCCGCCGTTACTCCATAGAAGCACATGTATTTGAGACCTCTACGTAACGAAGTGGCAGCGGGAGACCCCCTCAATATAACGAATTTTCCCCTCTGACAACCTAGAGATTTTGCCCCAAATTTTGGCATTTTTGTGCGAGCAGCAACCGGAAGCACCTTCTCCGCCGCTCCGGAATGCGAAGCGAGCGCATGTGCGCGTGCGTGCAACCATGTGTGAGGCGGGCCTGCATCCCTCGACCCGGCGATCTTGCCGCCACGGGCGTGACCTTTCCCCCTCCCTTCATTCAAACCTGATCCCACCGCTTGCTGCAGCTGGCCTAGCCTGCCAAGCCGGCACTCTCTCATTTTCCAGTTGATGTTGCTGAAGCGCTAGCTGGTACATGCTGTGACACATCACACTCGATGAGCGCGCATACGCGTTGTCGAATGCTGGCGGCGTGTGGAAGCGCCGCTGGAGAAGCGAGCGAAGTGACCTTCATGCTGTTGTCTATCGCTTCAACGCCAACTGAGCGCCGAGAACACACAGTACGCACAAAGCTACGAGCCGCCGATGCACCTACACTGCTACACTGTGCCCCAACGCAGATCGCTTTCAAGATACGGCTCGCGCGCCGCCGCGCAGTACGCAGTTGATGCCAGAGTACAGTACAACGTCGCCCCGCTATCCCTCCCCCCTCGCTCCCTCGCCGGTGCCTCGAGCGCAACGGAACAAGGCGCGCTTCCTCTCTGATTTAAACACGGTCGTCGGCTCCCCTCGCACGTTTTCACTGGCACATACAACATATGGTGCGCAGCGACTGCGTTATCGTCCTTGGTCTTTATACGGAATACCTATGAGCCAAAACCAATTTCAGGGCCCCAACGTGTCATAGACACCATCTTTATATAGCAAATACGGATCTCAAGGGCCATACTTTTGCTGGCGGAAACTGAAAATACGTCATAGTTGTCGCCCCCGGCACTTTGGGCGGCCAATGCCAACGTCAAGCCACCAAGCCAAGCGACATGAAAAGTCAAAATGGCCGCTCAGGCCGGCGCGGGGTGGCACTTCGCAACGTATGATGCGGGAACGGTCCCACAGTTGCGACGCAACAGCAGGGTTACCAATGCATTGGGTTCTATGGGAGCTGTGCTGGGACCGGCCGAAAACGACGTAACAGCGGGGAAAACGCAGCCCCCGGGAACGTGACAGCGGGGTTCTACTGTAACACTATACGACGCCATCGTGACGCTCGCTCTTCGTTTCCGATTCCTCGCGCTTGTACGAAACGACACGCGTCCACGCATCCAGTACCTGGTGTGACATTCCAAGGATGAGTGCTTCGACGAAAACGGAAAACGGGTGCGTGTTACAATTGAGGGCACGCTAGAATCGAGTAAATACGGTAAGTGTTTCTTTTTCGAATTTTCGTGCCGAACCTGCATATAACGAAATCCTCTTTATAACGAAGTTTTTTGGGAATTTGTCAATTTCGTTATATCCAGGTTTAACTGTATATGAATCAGTGGTTAGCAGGCACGGGGAGTTCGGGGGCCTAAGGGAGCTAGTTGAGAAATCTATTATGCTGACACATTCACTGCTGCCTCGGTGACTAGTGGCAGTTATGGCAATAAGCCGGGATCAAGAGTGGCCGAACAAGGGATGTACCAGGCTGACTCTAGCATTTCACAATGGGTTTGTCTTAGACAAGTGACCTTGCTTTTTACTTTTCTCATTTCATTTTGCTCGTTTCGTCTTTTTTGGAAATCGCAGTGCACTACAATCGAACCACAGTATGACAAATTATCTGATGTATTGAAGGAAATCTAGACTGTTTTTCTCTGATGCAACCGTGTAACGAAGATCAACGTCCGATTTTTCGGACTCCCTAGGGGCTGCGAAAACGTTTGTAAAATCTGGGCAGTTTGAAAAAAGAGAATTCATGCCTTTTACTACCCCCAAGTGCTCAAATCACCACAGGCACATCCGAAATAGCTCTAAAGGCTTGCCAGTACACATATCAGGCACGTGTTTCTATTGTGACAGGAGACAGTGGGTGCATGCTTGTATATTTAAGGAATACATACATGTGTCTCGTAACAGTGGCCCCTTTCTGCTCATAGTATGCTTCACAGCAATACACTGCCTATGCTTGACCACTTAACACCGCTGCATTGTGGTGAAGCTGACTTTTGGAGCTGGCATTATTCAATGCTTGACCATTGCCATGCTTTTTGCGCTTCGAAGTCGTCGATGAAAATTACACGGCAGAGTCAGTGCCATTGCTGACAGTGGTGAGTTCCTTCAATATAAAACACGGCAGGAAGCTTGGTAGCGAATGTTGAAGCAGCTAGGCCTAGCATAGCCGGAGTGGCTATGGCTTCCAGCAAATCGGCGTGTGAGAGCACTGGTTTGAGGCTGCATGATCATCAAAATGATGGCGGTGGTGGCTTTGATTAATGCCTTTTCGGACCTGCGGTCATGGCAAAAATCCGCAAAACTGGATGGCGAAGGGTTACAGACGTCTTTATACTTCATTTATTTGCATAATGAACGGACTAACGTAATGAATGCCCCCACCACTTTTCTAATGAAAGGGTGCATTTTTGCTGCCATGAAATAAGAGACACATGGTACGGTTTGACATCCAACATCCAACTTGCCAAAAGAGCAACCAGATCCGAGGCGTTTTGCTGTGATGTAGTGCCGGATTGGACGCCCGGCATGCGACAAAAGTAGGTGACACGTGGTACGATTCAGAATTCAATATGACGTCCAATGCGCCGGAACAGCAGCGCGATGTGAAGCGTTTTGCCATGCTATAGTACCGGATCAGTGCAATTTCATTTTTAGAATTGGCAACCAAGCTTGCAGTCTTGTGGCGGTCAACGTGGCAGCAAGATTATTCATGGCCACCAGGTTTGCAGCACGGTACGCGCGGTTTAGGCCCGAAACACCATACAGCATCCTATTTTTGCTTATTGCCGTTATACATTGGTGCTAGGCTGTGCCACATGTATGTGAAAATAGTCACGCAGGTCTGGAAGATCAGGCATCTGAAATGTCAGTTGGCGACTGTATTAGACATTTTTGTTACTAGAAGGTATATTTTGAGGCGCATACAAGCATGAATTTTTTTCACTATAACTGATATCAGGTCAGATGCAGCATTTTCAATTTCGTTATAGCAGGAGAATACTCCATTGAAATAAAGCATGGCTGAGCAAACATTATAATTACTTCGTTATATTTTATATGTAATGAAGCAGAGGCACCCCTGTGTATGTGCCGACTGAAGAGGAAGGCGAACGATCGTGCTGTGATCGCGAGTGAGCTCCGTGCTACAGACAGCCCTTGCAGTGCCTTCCTATTATACCTACGGTTCCAGGAACGTTGTCAGCGACAACAAACCTCGTCGCATTTGGTGGAGGCTGCTGAGATCCTTCGCCTCGTCCTGGAGCTCCGCACTCGAACCCTGCCAACAAGATCGCCCTGCACTACTGACTGATCCCGCGACCTCATTGCCTGCACCACCGGCTGCCACTGTCGTCTGTGCTGGCATGCCTTGTCAACGCGACCCACCCATTTTCAGTGGCACCGCTGAACACGACGTGGAAGACTGGCTCTCTTCGTACAAATGTATAAGTACCCTTAACAAATTGGGCGACCAGTCTAAGCTGACCCACGTGCCTTTCTACCTCACCGACGTAGCTAAACTTTGGTTCTTCAACCACAAATTTGACTTTACAAGCTGGTCAGCATTTAAGAACCTTTTTGCCAAAGTGTTTGATCGCCCAGCTGTGTGTAAGCTACGTGCTGAACAGCGTCTACGCCAGCACACACAGCAGCCTGGAGAGACAGTACCCAGCTACATCGAGGATGTTCTCGATTTGTGCAAGTTGGTAAATTCCAGCATGTAAGATGACAAGATCAAGCATATCCTCAAGGGCATCGAGAACGGTGCATTCCAGATGTTGCTGGCAAAAAAGCCCAACTAGCGATACCGTCCTCATTAACCCATGCCAGAGCGTTAACGAGCTGCGCTGCAACGTTCCATCGCCTGCCAAAACATTCAGCACGCCGATTGCATCTCAAGCATGGCATTTTCTACTGACCTTCTGACCAACTAGACCCTCTCTAAGCATATCAAAGATTTTATTCGAGGTATTCGCGAATAGGTGGCCAGGCAGCTCTCGCTGCTGCCTCACAGCGATGCACCTACGGCAGCTTTGGCTCCAACGCTACAGCAAGCCATCCAGACTCAGATATATGAAGCGCTTCCTGCAGCTCCTACAACCCCCCCACCCAATCCTATGAGTGTGCCACTGGCCTATACAGACTTTACCACTCACCCTACGTCGCTGCCACTTAGTTACGCAACCATGGTTGCACGGCCACCTGCGCCGATAGCTGCCTTTTCATGTTTGGACTCATCGAGTTCGATCTGGGGCGAGATCTTGCTTGCATCTCACTTTCTGAATGTTCACTTTGCCTCCTACATCACTGAATAGGCGGTGTACAATTGGCGCTCCCGCTTCGCCAAACAGACGACCGCTGGCGAAAGCGTGGCACTGGCAAATCACGAGAGTGCACGTGAATGTTCGGAAAGCAAGATGCCTGCACGATCTTGCCCCTGTTTATATTTGCCGGTGTGCACGCGACACCATGCTTGTTAAGTTAATTAATAGGTGAATGTGTTCTGCAGTGTATAGGGTCCATCAAATTTACGAACCTTACTTTGTCTAGTTGCTGCAATTGCTATCAATGCTTCACCTTTCGGGCGAAACTGCGCCTCTTTTTTTTTTTGCTCAGCGAGGACGAATATTTTACTTTTCACACTTTCATTTTAATTTGTGGGCACCATCTCTTGATGGCTGCTGGCACTAAACGCGGTCAGCCATGGCGCCCAAGATTTATGGCGCTGTGAGCGATGCTGATGCATTGCTCTTGGCACCATCTGCACCACTTGAACTGGTGCTTGTAATCGCTCAATTATGGCCTGACCTTGTTGCGATAATTTGTTTACAGGTGCTTACTGACAAGTTTCGAACAATGCGAGTATGATGTCAAAAGAGTGGAGGAAACATGAAACCAAAAGAAGATAAATTTGAATAGAAGGAGCACTTGTGTACCATGCTTTGGGTGCACTTGGAACTTGAGTTAATCTAGGGCTCTGCATTACATTTCTCACCACCCCTTTATTGCTGTGGAATGCTAAACCAACCTGATCGATCAGCTGGTTTCCTTTCCTGCGTAACTCTATGACAGACGCACATGCAGATTGGAATCCTTTCTTTGCCGAATAGCAGTGCAATTCAAGCAGAAGCGCTGTCCTTTCTTTCCGTGTTGCGAGATGTGAACTCAGAGCTGCAGCCTCTAATGCTGTAGCACTTTCGCAACCACGGTGCCTCTTTGTTCTAGGAGACCCCGAAGCTGAGGCGTCTCTGTGGTCGGTGCAGCTGGATCCCTGCTGGGCAGAGTTTGTCGAACGCCCCGGGTCAAGACCACGGGCCTTTGTGGAGCCACTGCCACTTACGCTATGGATAGCTGCGCCGGTGACACTAGCATCACGCGTGCCGCTGTTGCTGCACGTGCCGGCGCCGCTGCGGCTGCAGCTAGGGCGACGAGAGTGCGCCTTCTTGCTGCGCTTGGCACGTTCGGCTGCCGTGCTACATGAGCAAGCGGCTCTCGACAGATTGGTGTGTATGCTTGCCTTGTGGGCAGTTTACGGAGGAGGTTCCACCCAGAAATTCTGTGCATCCCTTGACTTTAATGAAAAAGTGTTCTCTGATGGTTCCCATTGGCATTGTAAACATAAATATTAAAACAGCATGACGCAAAATCAGTTCCTGATTTGTTACGTCAGAGTTCACCCCCTTGTAATCTGTCCTCTACACACGACTGCCAGTGGTGCTAGTTAATTGTTGTGAATCTGCATTCAGAATGCCCGTTTTTGTGCCCACAACTGTGCATCAGCTTGGATGTGGCAGCAACATTGAGAAGTGTTGTTCCTCGCAGGCCATCCTCGGTCCCAGTGGCCGGGCTCCTCCCTCTGTCAGCGTTACAGCACTGTGGCCCCGGGTGGAAGTGACACTGCTGCTGCCGCCACCGCCATCCACAAGTGCAGCCATTGGCTCGGCTAGCGACGGCTCGGAACGGCCGTCGTCTTCGACCACCACTAGTGAAGCTGACGAGGTGCCGCCGCACGGCACAGACGATTCACCAGACTCTCCGCTGCGACATTCGCTGCCGGCTTCCATTGGCGTGCCTCTGCCAGTTCCACCAGGTTCGGGGGAGGCGACCAAGGCTCCCCCGTGGACCCTCCGCAAAGGACTTGCTACTGTTGTGTCTGGAATAGACGCTGTTCTTTCCAAAGGTGAGTTAGGATTGTGGCTGTTTGGCCTTGTTGGTTCAACGTATTGACAAATTGTAGTGCACAAAACAGACAGAAGAAGCGAGACAACAGATGAACGCCAAACAAACTAGCACTCTGCTGTCGTCTCGCTTCTTCTGTCTATGTTTTTCTAAGCTACAATTTGTCAGTGTGAGTGGGAACGCTGTGGTGCTATCGGAACCCTTGTCTGGACACGTGTTGAAAATTCAGTGCGGCTGACAGATAACAATGAAGAAATGAATTGCATTGACAGGAGCATAGCGCATCTTTGACCCCCAATGCCAGAAAACCAATGCTCAACAAGAAGAATGAGAAAAACTTGTTCACCTTTATTTCCGGGTATATGGAGAGCACATTCGGGTACACACAATGCTCATGTCAGCATCGAAAGGCAGAATGCTACCCTGGCTTGGGCAGAAGTAATTGGGAAGAGTGTGATACTGTGTCCATTTGGCTTCGCCACTTTTGTAGCCAAATGAACTGCGCATCTCTGACGACCTTTTGAGCCTACATACACGGGCTACACATGCTCCGTTGCAGTATGATGGTGGTGGCAATGTGAACGTGCCTGGAGCGTCCGTATAATTATTATCACAATAAAATTACTCAATGCTCAATAACTTGAAGCAGCTTCATTGGAATTTTTGGTTAATTCAAAGTGAAGTGCTGCTCCTGTTAGTGTTGAATGCAATTCTATAGAAAAGATCACATTGATGATTTGAAGTTAAAAGCTCATAATATCAGTTAATTACAAGTTATTTTTCAATAGAGAGCCCCTAGGCAACTGGTATTTTTAGATAAAACGCACAATGCTAAAAGCGCCAGAACAACTCCGCGTTCCACACTGGTGTCATTGCCATTGTGGACTATCCGCAGTGCCACAATTCATGAAATGGCAAGATTGTTCAGTCGAGGACTCAAGGCCTCGAGTATCTTTTCCTCGAGTTTCTTTGTTGCACATTGTCAGCAGCACGTTGTTTGTTCTGCTAATCTTTGTTTTTGATCATGCTTTTGAAGCAAAAGCACACCAAGACGACTGCCTATTTTTCATGAGGCACTGTCGGTTTTGCAACTAATAAAGTTGGCGTTGTGTGCTTTTTTGCTTAAGTGGAAGTTCGGTTAATTTGAAGTTTTTTGCGGTCCGCGTGGACTTCATAATGATGAGAGCCGGATGTTGTTGGCAACCTAGACAATTTCTTCATCTCTCACTTGTCTTGTCTATATGAGCCACGTTATGGCAATGAAACTTGCTCATCAAAACCGAAAGTCGATTGTGCACATTTCTAAACTTACATTTGTTTGTTTTTAATACAGTCAACGTCCGATTTTTCGGACTCCCTGGGGGCCGCGAAAACATCCGAAAAATCGGGCAGTCTGAAAAAAGGAATGCATGCCTTTTACTGCCCCCAAAGGCTCAAATCGCCACAGGCACGTCCGAAATAGCTCTGAAGGCCTGCCAGTACGCTTATTAAAGCTATCAGTGCTCACACTGTGACAGGAGACAGTGAGTGCCCTCGTACGTAATTAATATGTACTGTGCCCCGTGACAGTGGCCCCTTTGCATTCTTGATATGCTTCACCGCAATACAATTGCATATGCTTCACCGCGCAACGCTGCTGTGTTGCGGCAAAGCCGACATTTGGAAACCTGCAATATGCAATACTTGACCTTAGTCGTTTTTTTTTTCCACGCTTTGAAGCCATCCGTGTGGATGACAAAGGTGTAGTCGGTGCCGTTGCTGACAACGGTGAATTCTTTCAAAGAAAAACATGACACCGAACAGCAGTAAGCTTGGTAGCGAACGTCGCAGCAGCTAATCCTAGCGTTGCCGCTATGTACAGCTGCCAGCGGATCGGCGTGCGAGAGCGTTGGTTCGACGCTGCGAGATAATCAAAATGGTGGTGGTGATAGCTTAATTTAATGCCCATTCGAATCTGCATTCATGGCAAAAAGGTCAGAAAATCGGACTGACAAAGTGTTTCAGCGTTTGAAATTTCAGACATCCTTATACATTGGTTCTATCAAGTTTCTGGCGGTGCTGCAAGGGCCTCCGAATTATCGGGCATGTCCGAAAAATTTGGCCTCCGAAAAATCAGTCATTGACTGTATGTCAAATATGCTTAAACCTCGATGTAACAAACTTCAATACAACAAAATTCTCAATATGAAATGAAATGAAATATATATAGTGAAGTGCATAACCTTTTATAACTTCTTGTACATAGAACGCCATGTCTTATGAACCTCAACATAATGAAATGTGTTCATACGTGATCTCAATACCGTAATGAAATTTTAATGCCACCACGAAGGAATACCTAGGCAAGAGTTTTAATTTGTTTGTACACTTCCCACAGTTTGCGGATTACCAGACCGATGGACGGCAGTAGCAAAGCTGGTAGCAACATCTTTTGCGTTTGTCAAACTACAATGTGTTCAAAGAATTTTTATTGTGGTAGCAATTATATGGACACTCCAAGTGCATTTCTGCTATCGCCATCATCGTCGCCGTGAGGTTCCATATAAAGTTCAACGGCGATAAAATCTGCGCCGTGCGCTGTACGTTGTGTATGCGAGTGAAAGCGTATGAGGGTGAGTTGGCAATCCGCGGCTCAATGTAGCGCACACAAGGGAGGAAGGCACTCTGGAAGTGCGTGGTCTTCTTTCGCACGTGAGGCACAGGGGCAAGGCGACGGACAGGGAGGGGCGTGCGTTCTGCTCTGTCGGCTGCGACGGATACAGCGCCCATGCAGCCATGCTCACGGCGCGGCCATGTGGGCACTGTATCTTGAAAGCGATTCGCGATGTGGGCGAAGTGCGCTCCCGCATGGGCCTCATCTTCAATGCGATCTGCAATGGAGACAAAGTGCATGCGCCAAGTGCCAGTAGTTTCGTATGCACTGTGCTTTCGACATTTAGTTCGTGTTGACGCGAGATACAGCGTGAAGGTCAATTTGCCCGCTCCTGCTGGTGCGCTTTCTCACTCCGGCGTTTTCACAGCTAGTTCCCGCGGTCATCGAGCGATATGTGTTCATGTTTACCTGTGCGCGCGACTCCGTGCTTGTCTATTTAGTTAATAAGCGAATGTTTATAACTTTATGCGGCCCATTAAGCTACTATCCTCGCTTTGTATAGCTGTCTACTAATTTGCTATCACAAACAATGCTTCGCCTTTCGGGCGAAACTGACACTTTTTTATATGGTGTCAGTGTTATCGTCGGGAAAAATACCATAACAGTACTGCCCGTTTAGCGATTATGTCGCTACCAACACTTTACGCCAGCAGTGAAGTAGATTATTTAGGTCGCTGCAGTTTTAGGCTGCATGCTCTCTATTAGACACTGCGTCACCAGATGTCGCTACCAGCATTGTTACTGCTGTGCACCTCTCTGAGAATCCGGTATTCCGGAAGCAGCTTTACGTTTATGGACACACTAAAACTCTCAAATAATCCCATACAATCAGCGTGTCTTCTGGTGACCAATCAGCCCGATCTTCGCACATGCTTTCGTGCTTTTCATACACACAGCTCTAGTTCCCTCTGTCTGCATTGCATTAATTGTTTCTATTGTTCTGATCGACCTGGTTGGACCTTGTAATGAGTGATCGCACGCAGCATTCCCACCGCACGTGTCAAGGCACCGACCACAGCCGGATCTCGTTGAATATACCAATATTGTAAAAACATAATTTAAGAATCATTCGAAGACAGAATGAAGGGGCAGTTCGGTAATGCAGTTGGGAAACAGAACAGAGGTTCACAGGAAGACGGATGCTTGAAGAGATCAACAGTGGCCAAACAAGGGGTGGCTCTGGAGCCAGTGCTTCGACAAGGGCACTTGTATTCATTAGGGCAACAGCTGTCTCAGTTGTTTCTGTGTTAAAGAAAAGTCCCCTTGCGGACAGGTTGGCTCCAGAGAGACATCTTTTGTTCGAGTACTCTTGTTGCTCATTAGGGTTCATACACACAATGACGTCAAAACACTGGTGAAGATGAGGTCTGTACAGTGACCACAGGGATTATGTCATTGACTCTGAAACCAAAAGCTGAGACCCAAATGCTTATATGTTTCATGTGCAGGTGCTGCAGACGGTGAACTGGAGTCCGTGGCAGACGACGACACCGTCTCCCTGCGGAGTGACCTTTCTTCGGACTCAGACCAGCTGCTCCTTGCCACCGGGGCACTGGACGAGGTCCTAGGTCGCGGCGGTACCGCCGAAGTTGCACAGGATGCAGCCGAGCTTCTTGCCTTGGATCATCATGGGGGCGGTGCGCAGGCTGCAGCCGTGATGGAAAGTGCCGAGTGGCACAGCTGGTCGTGTCGGGGGCAGCTCGGGGCGTCCCTGCGTTGCGGTACGCCTACAGGACCTGCAGCTGGTGGGCTGGGCAGGCCCCGACGGTGCCACGCTGCTGCTCCAGAGTCAACACCTTGCTTTGGAAGAGAGGCACACGGCAGCAGCTGCTACGTCCACGGGTAAGTCAGAAGGACATCCTGCCATTAGAGAAAGTAGAGGACCCGAACGTTCGGGGGCTGCAAACAGCTTTCTGTACGCTGGCTTCTGGGTACACGGGAGGTACGAGTTTTATGATGAGGTTTCTGCCTTGCAGTTTTTCTCTTGCACCTGTAGCAGTGTCACTGGGGCTATAAGTAAACTTACAATAAATAATTTTAAAAAAATCATGACGAAGGAAGTGCTTTTGGAATATACATACTTCTGTTTGGGTTTTTAACAAAAGTTGTTCCTTAGTACGATTAACAGCAAACACAAATAACATAGTACCACTTCCACAATGCTGAATAAGTTAATTGAACGTCCATGCCTTTGCCCACAGATTTTGACAGTGCTGTCGGTAATACTTCTGTTTGGTTTTTAACAAAAGTTGTGTCTTGATACGTTAACAGCAAACAAATTACATAGTACCACTTTCCACAATGCTGATAAGTGAATTTGAACGTCAGTGCCTTTTGCCACAGATTTTGACGGTGCATGTCTTGAAATTAGTGGTAAACATGGGATTTATGCCTAATGTACAGCATACTTCATTACAGCTCGGCTTCAGCTCTGCAATTGGGACATGTGTTCTAGGGTGAATAATTACAAATGTAATAGTTAATGCTTGTTGGTTAGCTAACACCATTGTGCAATTTGTATTGATAGCAGTATCCACCTCTTCAAGTAATCAATCCAGATGATGTGACAGAATTCCTGCAACCTAGCGCAGGAGATCTCTAATAACTCTATTTCCATTAATAGAGCCCACAGCTGTTACAATGGATCCACATACAGCATACTTTTATATAACAGGCCATTCTTATCACTTAGTTGTTCTGCCTATATATTACTGATGCAGTAAATTCTTCTTTTAGCATACCAGGCTGTGACGGATTATCGAGTGCAATTGGCAAGGTTTTAGGCAGCTTTTGTCTATATGGTGTAAACATAACGTACTTTGCTGCCTGATACGTGCATGCAGCGGTGCACTGCACACAACTATTTCCGTCCACTTGCGGAATGTCTGAAAATGTACTTTTTCTTTAATAATGAACACACTAGCAAGAACAATAATGAACAATAACATGCATTGCCCAACCTAGAGTTTTCTGATCAACAACGCACACAGCTCATCACCACCCACCGTTATCAGCTCAGTGCCAGGAAAGTGCCAAGATTGTCGCTAGGCCTAACCTTGATTTGCCTTGATAGGCCGAACCTAAATTTTGAAACTGTAGCATAGGGTGCTTCAAATACAACCGCCACTGATTGAAAAATGCATTGTTTTGATACCGATTTATTTGTCATCACATCGATTCGCACACAAAAAAATAAGACAGGCTACTATTTATGGCATCCAAAAGCACGTGAAGCAGTCGAGCCACCCTGCGTGCAGTGCAGCGGCGACCAGTTGCACTTGCCTCGTACCGCAGCTCGCGTTCGTGCTACTGGTTTGACAATGGTCTTCGCTTGTCTCAAAACATTATTTTATTTAGGACATCACTTTATTCTGCCGATCACTGTTTTGTGTGAAAAACTGTAGCCAGTGCCTTTTTCACCGGCGGCAGAGATGGGCTTGTTGGGTTGGTTGGCTCCCCACCATTGTGCCAGCCGTTATTATTGCCATTTGTATGGCAACAGCATCTGGAAAACGGTGGGCCGCAAGGCACCAGGCTGAGTGGTAGTACGATTACCATTTAATTTAAATGTTTTTGTCGTTTTTCCGATCGCCTTCACGTTTGTTTTTCACAACATATTGTAGCCCTAATTTTGAACAGAATGAACTTCACATATAATCGGCCTTTCTTGTTAGATTATTACAGTCCGTTGTAACAAGCGTTGACTGTATTCATAGCCGGGTATGTACACCCGTGAGCAAAGGTGTACGGACCATAGGGTCGGCGAAAAAAGTGAATTTCTTCATAGTTAACAAGCATAAACTGGAATTGATGAGTACACTGAAAAGTTCCCAAGGCCAAGTTTGGACTGCAGTAAAAAATCAGCTTTTTCACGCAACCCCTGGTTCGTATACTTTTGCTCACGGGTGTACTTGTCCGGGCTTTTGGGACTAGTCAGGACGGCGTTTTTCTGGACATTTATCCTAACACCTTAAAATTCTGCACATTTGTCTTGGGAAATAAATAAATTATGATTGATTGGGACTTTTGCTCGAAACCTTGCCTTTTGTTCTTGCTTCCTTCAGGTGGGTCGTGTGGCGAGGCAGAAGAGGAGCGCTGCGTGTTCAGCGTGCGTTGGGAGAGCCTCGCTCCCGGCAGTTGCGCTAGTGAAACGGGAGCTGGCTGTGGGCTTCGTGCCCTCGTGCGAGGCCTGTGTGTGCGGCTGAGTGCTGAGGCACTAGCGGGCCTCACCCTGTTGGCCCAAGTGGAGCCTCCACCACAACGGGTGATACCAGTGCGCCTCCTGGTGCACAGCCTCAGCGCCACCCTGCTGGTGAGGGCATGAACCTGGCCTTATGCACCACGAGTAATCAACGCACATCTTTAACTAAAAGGCACATTAAAAAAAGGCTTTGTACTAGTTTAAACTGGCAGAGTAATTTCCTAAATACAGTTGATTCTGGGTGTATCAAGCTCGAAGGGGATCACAAAATAGTTCAATATACAGTTAAACCTTGATATAATAAACAATAATGGAATGAAATTCTCCATATAACGATGTATTTAACTTTTTAAAACTTCTTGTTCGGTGAAAAAGAAGACGCGCCCCCGTCCAACGGCATCGCCGACGCTCTGCTCGCGCTGTTGGTCGCTGGTGATTTTGGAGACGGTGCTCCACGCTGCCTTGCCGTTCTTGGAACTCGTAGTGTCCTTGAAGGACACCGCCAATAAACCTCTTCTCAGTTCATAGAACACCATGTATTTTGAACCTGAATGTAACGAAGTGTGTTAGTACACAATTTGAATAGAAGGAAATTTCATTGCTGCTGCAAAAGAATACTGAGACAATAAATGGAAACTTCTGCAAATGCAGATGGTGAAATGTTTGAATTACATGCAGCTGCTTGCGAATGCATTTCTCAAATTGCACACCGTGCGACTGGGAGCAACTGCCGAAGTGGAGCAGCATCATGTTCCGTATGAAGTCCAAGTGTGATAAGGTCCTATCGCACCATGTGCGCTGTATGCTTTAGGTGCGAGTGAAAGTGTTGGATATTGAGCCGTGAAGGATGGTGGCTTTAATAAAGCGCAGTCTTCTCGTGCAAGCAAGGGCAAAGGTTGGAGGTGCGAGTGAAAGTGTGGGATATTGAGCCGTGAAGGATGGTGGCTTCAATAAAGTGCAGTCTCCTCGTGCGAGCAAGGGCAAAAGTTGGGAGGGGAGCGGCCTAGCAGTAACGCGATCAAGCAAGTCGCTTGTGCTGTGATATGGTCATTGATGACGACACTAAACCTGAAGGCTCACATCGCCCAGACCAGAAACCGCAATGCATGTCGCACACATTGAAGTGCTTGTTGCGCATTTTTATTGAAGATAAGGTAGAAATGGGCGCACCGTGAAAGCAGACCAGCCTGTATGGATACGTGAACGTGCCTGGCCGTGTGTCCGTTATAGTACCAACAATGTGCTGTTTAAATGGCCTATGTCATCATTGAGATCTTATTTTGCAAAGAATTGGACGAAATACATGGCCATTCCAGTTACTTTTGTGCTTCAATGCATAAAGAGCATTTTGCTAAAAAAGTGAATGGAACAGTGCATTTTTACGGTGAGTCTGATGGCGCAGGTCTCCAAACTGGTGTCATTCTGGAAATTCATTCCAAATGGATACGCCTGACCAGCTCACTGGCTACAATTCGTAAATAGACCGATCCCACCGACCAGTTTCACGATGCTACAGCTGCCGTGGTGCATGCTGGTACTTTTAGTCATCCGGCCGCTCCAGACGCCCGGAGTGCCTGTGCGTCCCGTTTCCAAATGATTTTTGGCAATTTTTATGGTTCGTCTGGAGCCATTGTACGTTGGGAGGATACACCTGCTGCGTTCCTGGGTTCTACAACAACAGCACAAGGAACAAAGGCTTCCGATTCTGTGTTTCCTTAAAGAGCGAAAGCTTCGAGACACGTTGATCCAACAGATTAATAGGTGTTACTGGTAATACACAGCGCGAGAAGAAATAAGGGGACGAATAGCGGCCGCATTTCGATAGGGGCGAAATTCGAGAACACCTGTGTACTTAGGTTTAGGTGCACATTAAAGAACACCAGGTAGTCCAAATTATTTCAGAGCCCACCGCTACGGCGTGCTCTAATAAGATTGTGGTTTTGGCACATAAAACCCCCTGATTTAATTTTAATTTAACCTTTTTTTTATTTATGAGCCTTCCTATATTTGGAATAATATGTATATTTACTGCTGTTTATGTTAAATTCTTTTGTAATCAAAACCAACTCTTTTCTGTAAGGCCCTTAGGCCTTGAGGGTATTGTAAATAAACAAAAAGCCGGCAGATCCCACTCCCTCTGGCATGTTATTCGAAGCAGTGTGTGGGGAGCCTACCAAGTTAATGAAACGACCATGAGAGCACTAAGTCCTAGGCGGATGTTTCATGACTTTCACGTCATGAGTCCTCAGGAGTGCCTTTCGAAACGCCTAGGAGACCTTAAGGCGATAGCCTTAGCCGTGCTCTTGACTATGACTTCGACCATTAACATTTAGCCTTTTCCTTCACTTAGTGCCACATCCGAACCCATTCCATTGGTGTTTCAGTGTTAATATTTTTTCGCTGAGTCATTGTCATGACTATGGCCTCTACCACCATCCTTTAATGCTTCCTTCCTTTATTACCCATGTCCGAACCCATTTCAGAGGTTTTTGAGTGTTAATCTTTTTTGCTGAGTCATGCTCATGACTATGACTTCTACCACTATCCGTTAGTGTTTCCTTCACTTAGTACCCACGTCAAAATCCATTTCAGTGTTTTTAGAGTGTTAATTTTTTTTGCTGAGTCATTATCATTTTTGGTGCGTCATGCTCATGACTATGACTTGTACCATTATCATTTAGTGTTTCCTTCACTTGGTACCCACGTCCGTACCCATTTCAGTGGTTTTTGAGTGTTAATGTTTTTTTCGCTTGGTCATTGTCATTTTAGGCGGCTGTTTTATGACTTACATGACACTCGTGTCATAATATTCATGTCATGACCTATCATTTATGTTCGCCATACAGTCTTGTCATACTCTGCTAATTTTGGTAAATACGAAGTTAACGATACGGCCATGAGAGCACCAGACGTAGATGGCTAGATAGATAGATACTGTTAAAGTGGCAAATGTTCGACAAATGCTTCGCATTTAATAAATAGTGTTATAAGACTGAAAAACATGGCTTTCTTTATTTATTTTCACCTGCCAGCCTGAAGTTCTCGGGAGCTCAACTGTGCCACCCGAACATGAGCAAGAGGTTTCTGCCATCGCTAGCAGCAACAGCGATGATACTGTCTTAAACGGCTTAATCGACCAGTATGAATCACTGGTAAAAGTATATCGCGGCTGCTCATAATGGAGAGCGGCGTGTATTCACGTGCGCAAAAGATGGGACGCTCGCCTCACACCACGCAGTTGGAGTTTTCGCAGCAGCAAGCATACCATTTGCTTGAATGCAAATAAAAAATTACCAGTAGCTTGCACTGGAGGCACAATGCTAGAGACAGCGGAGCTGATTGGCACCTAGCTAGTCCTGGATTTTGGGATAGGCTAAGCACTACCAAGTTATCCCCAGCATTTCCCGGAATGTATTGATTATGTATTGATTATCGATTAGCTATTGATTGGCTATCGGAAGGTATTGACCACGTATTTGGGATAGGCTAAGCATTACCAAGTGATCCCCAGGGTTTCCCAGAATTTATTGATTATTGTTCTATTATCGATTAGCTATTGATTGGCTATCGCAAGGTATTGGCCACATATTTGGGCTAGGCTAAGCACTACCAAGTCATCCCCAGCATTTTCCGGAATTTATTGATTAGCTATCGATTGGCTATCGCAAGGTATTGACCACATATTTGGGCTAGGCTAAGCACTACCAAGTCATCCCCAGAATTTTCCGGAATTGATTATTGATCGATTAGCTATTGATTGGCTATCGCAAGGTATTGGCTACATATTTGGGCTAGGCTAAGCACTACCAAGTCAACCCCAGCATTTTCCAGAATTTATTGATTATTAATCGATCATCAATTAGCTATTGATTGGCTATTAAGTAGTCCCAACCATGCTTAGCCAGGATCTGCCCACATTTTTGTCCGCGGCAGATGGACTAATGGCCGGCTTAAACAGCTCGGCTGTTAAAAACACCGCCTAGCTTGCCTAAGAATTTCTAGATATTCGCTGCTACCGAAGCAGCATTTCAAACCTGTCTCCAACAGGTATACAAATCCTAGTATGCGCGTCGCTAAGCAAACATAACGTTGCAGTCACTGAGATGCACGTGTGTAAAAATAGCAACGCAAAATGACTGCGTACATCAGCATACAAAGCTCGAACAAATACGATACTCAACGCGTAATCAGCGGGTAACAACCGAAATGAAAGAGCAGCAGGCATTTTCAACCTTTGACTCGCATGCTACATTTCTTAAATTACATGACGAATTTTTCTCGGTGTTGGAGTCGCAGAGATCTCTGGGAAGCTCGTGCGGAGTACATAACGAGCGGGGACTGCGGTGGTGAGGTTGACTACAACCAAGATGGTAGAAGTGCTACTTTCGGAAAACCAGCGCATGCGCAGATCGGTCGGTGGGATCGGTCTATTGAAGTATGTGCCGTAAAGTAATTAAGAAGTTGATTAGTGAATTTTAATTGATTGGTTGAATATGGGTTTCTGTTTTTCGTGCAAGTAATGTCGCCTCTTCAAGGACTAGTATTAAGTTATTGGCAACAGGCGATTTTTAAAAATTCCATAAAACTTAAATTATCACCCGTATAGTTGAGCATCGACACAACGCAGATATAACGGATTACCAGGCATAGCAAGGTAAATATATAAGGTTTCTTGTCAATATCAGCGTGTAAAAAATGTATGCTTAATATGAATATCGGCTGTAACCGAGGTATTTTTCTGTTACGTGTAACTTCATCAATATAATGTGATTCACTTTTATTAGACAAAAAAAATTGTTCATTGCTGGTGGACAAGAACACCAAACCTCACGTAGTGAATTTCATGTCCCAACTGTGGCACCGATGATGTCAGTATGATTTCACATATGATAAGATGTATTTGTGGATTTCGGCAGTTGTTATGCTTGAAAATTGCACTAAGCTTTCCATGTCAAGTTTTTCTTTACTTCTTACCTTACCGTAATCTTTAGTGCTAAACACAGTGGTGGTCCAACTGCGCCATTTTGCTACAATTCTACTTGTCTGCGCCTTCCTGCGCCCACCAAAGTGCAACTTGCACCAGAGCGCCACCTTTGCCTTGGGCGCTACGTGGACATCGCAGTAGCGTGGCCGATCCCTCCGTTTGTGGACTGACCCACGGCTAAGCATTCCGAGCATAGGCGACGTGGACTTCGCGGCCAAGCTTCGCGCACGGAATCCTCGATCGGACACGCAGTTAAGCATTTCAGCACTCGATGTTTCTGAATTCGCGAGTAAGCATATCAAGTGTGGACTCCTTGAGCCCACGGCTAGGTATTTCGCGCATCGGCACTTGGGGCTGCACGACTAAGCACAACGAGCGTCGACTCCTTGAGCCAGCGGCTAGGCATTTCGCGCATCGGCACTTGTGACTGCGCCACTAAGCACATCGAGCGTTGACTCCTCAAGCCGCGGCTAGGCATTTCGTGCATCGGCACTTGGGACTGCGTGACTAAGCACATCGAGCGTCGACTCCTCGAGCCCGCGGTTAGGTATTTCACGCATCGGCACTTCGGACTGCACGACTAGGCACATCGAGTGTCGACACCTCGGGCCTGCGGCTAGGCATTGTTGTTGCACAAAATTGTTTTTCTGCATTTCTAGTCGATTTTGTGTTATGTCTGATTGCATAAAACTATTCTATGTAGTCTACAAGTGCTGTTTACATAGGCAAATAAAGTCTGTTTGCAACGTTTCCTGCCCTTGGCACGCGAGCTAAATGGCTCCAGCAGTCTGTCTTGCTTGTGTCCATTTGCTCTAAAGTATTTAACAACTGTGTAGTAGTAATAAGCTGCACCAAATGTCATGCACTTGCTTTTCTCCTGCTCCAACTGATCCAAAACGCAAAATTTTGTGCTACAGGACTGCTACAAAATGCTTATGTGGCTGCTCCTAATTTGCTTTCAAACAGCTTTTTCTCTGCTCCAAAAATTGCTCCAATTCTTAAACTGGCTGGACCACCACTGCTAAACATTAAACCCCTTAAGGGCTCATTTAAAAAACCTCACGGTACTAAAATGGCAAATTTTTTTGATGATGTAAAATGCTTCAATCACATCTTTAAAACACAAGAACAAGTCTGGAAACATTGTATGGCAAATAGTTTCAATCAGGTGCTTTTCCGACCAGTAGAGCCCTTCATTTGTCTTCCCTACAATGTCCTGGAGTATCAAGAGGCCAAAACAGACGTGGAATTCTTCATGCGTGATGGGAAACCACTTTGGGAAGCGAGAATGCTTGCAGAGATTTCTTGACTTCAAAAACTGAGATTCGTACCGGTTTGTTTCATCTTGTTCTCATCTAGAGTATGGTTATTGTCTTCTTTGCTTGAATAAGGAAACACGAAGTCACCATCTTCATGACATTTGCCATCATAATTTGACGGATAGCAATTTTCTGCACTAAAATGCCTCACGGATGTTGCCATGTTAGTTTGAAAGTGCAGGAAAAAAGGGACGGCACAAGAAATGCCGCTGCCATCTAGTGTGAAAAACCGTATTCATTAACCCTTTGAAGGTCGTATTATTTTGAAAAAAACTTTCCCAGATGGTCAAATTACTTTATTGCGGATATTGAATGTACAAAATGTATAAAGTCGGGAATAAATAGTGAAAAAAAATTAGAAACAGTATTTTGATGTCGGCATCACTCAGAACTCCAAATGTTCAATAATATTTCAGAGTGTGGTATTCCTTGAAACACGGTTTTACGCACAGCGCCTTATCGCAGTCTGCACACCAAAAACACCGACAGTCAAGATAGAAATCAACTTCCGCCGCCCCTGCAAGAGAGTGCTGACAGAGAGAAAACTCACGTTTGGCGCGCCTCGGTTGTGATCACGCGGCGCAACCGAAACCGCGTAAGTGCGTTGCCGCAGAGAGCGAGAATACCTCGTGAGCGGCGCTGATAAACAAGCTAAGACAGCACCAATCAAGATAGAAATCAACTTCCGCTGCCCCTGCAAGAGAGTGCCGACAGAGAGAAAACTCACGTTTGGCGCGCCTCCGTTGCGATCACGCGGCGCAACCGAAACCGCGTAAGCGCGTTGCTGCAGAGAACGAGAATACCTCGTGAGCGGCGCTGATAAACAAGCTAAGACAGCGCCAATCAAGATAGAAATCAACTTCCGCTGCCCTGCAAGAGAGTGCCGACAGAGAGAAAACTCACGTTCCGCGCGCCTCCGTTGCGATCACGCGGCGGAACTGAAAGCGCGTTGCCGCAGAGAGCGAGAATACCTCGTGAGCGACGGTGATAAACAAGCTAAGAGCAGCGCCAATAAAGGTAGAAATCAACTTTCGCCGCCCCTTCAAGGGAGTGCCGACAAAGAGAAAAGTCACGTTTCGCGCGCCTCCGTTGCGATCACGCGGCGAAACCGAAACCGCGAAAGGGGTGTTGCCGCAGTCTGCGTGACGCATGCGCTGAAACTAGAAATCAGTCCTGTTTATCTCCGCAAGGAGGTAGCACAAATGTCAAATGCTTCTTGTAAGTCCTAAAGGTGGCAGCACCTCCCGGTGAGCATGCATCGTCATTATGGCGCGAAATTTCAAACGGAGGATCGAAACCGTACCCGTACGGCAAAGACCTTGCAGGACAGAAAACCGCCGCCGCACAGATACGGCAAAAACCTTCAAAGAGTTAAAAGCGCTGGAAACAAGACGGCAACAGCGGCCATCTATATGTTGTAAATGGAGGAACACTATCACATCATCCGGTCTTCAAAAGCCATTTAGGAACTTGCAAAATACTCACGACGGGAGTTCGTTGTAAGCCAAAAAAAGTGCCGATTACTCATGACCGAGTTGAGGTCGTCAAGATCCCTTGAAGGGCTAAAGACCCCCTGTAGGTAGTGTCAAAATATATTAAGTCACAGGTGACTGGTGTGAGAACTGGAAGGTGCCCTTTGTGTCGGCATCATCTTTGAATTGGCAGCGCGATCTAAATATCACATTCCCCTCACAACTTACTATCTTAAAATTTCCATTTTAGCATGACTTTTTGAACCTTATTACATTCTCATTTTTTTTAAATGTGCCCTTTTTGAAGTTGTAGCAAATAGTACAAAGCTCCGTGAAATTTTCTTGTGGCAAAGGAATGGTGGTTGACTGTGTGCTCAGGATGATCCTGCGTCAGCTGGTTCAGTCGGCGAAGCGACCGGTGGCCTTCTGCTCAAAGTGCCCCAGTGCCTGGTGGACAGGACACCCTCGGGAGCTGTCTACATCCTGCCCACTGGATGTGGTGAGTGAAATATTTCTCCCAGTCATGTGTCTACAGAAAAAAACAAGCAGGCCGCCATATTTGCATTGGTTCAAAAGGATATGCTCTGCGCCTGAGCACAGCCATGAGCACAAAGAAAGCTTAGAGCACCGACCCACCCCGGCTAAAAAAAAGAGGTTTGCCCCGCAAAAAACACGCTAGCATACAGCAGGCGTCCAGGAAAATAACAGTGCGTGCTTAGCAGGCGACGCACTTCACACAGGTAGCACGGCACCATGCACCGGCACCATGCACCGGCAGCTACCGCATTTCAAGAAAACGGCGCCGGTTCTTGCTCAGTTGCAGGTCATTGTAAAAAGACATGCATGCTCATTGAAGAAAGCAAGCTGGACGAGTAGTCCGCTGTGCCGCCATGTCCTGTGCCAAACTTTCTTAGAAATTGTGCAGTTGCATTTGCGCTTTCACAAGGTCATGTGGGAACTAGAAATTTTTTCACTGCTTTGGAAAAAAATTTTAAAAACCTCAAAATGTGTATTTCAAGTAACTTGTACAGCCACATTGGTTTTATCTTTGTTGATAGTCGCCACACATGTAAAGAGAGGCAAATTTGTATTAGGCCATTATGCGTGCTACCGTTTAGCGCATAGTTATGCTGCATTCCTGCCAGGTACATACAGTCAACATCCGATTTTTCGGACTCCCAAAGGGCCAAGAAAATCTAGAAAAATAGGGCAGTCTGAAATAATGACTGCATGCCTTTCACTGCCCCCAAGGGCTCAAATCGCTACAGGCACGGCCAAAATAGCTCTGAAGGCCTGCCAGTACACTCACTAGGCGTATCGGTGCTCATACTGTGATAGCAGACGGCGGCTGCATGTGTGTATAATAATGGAATACTACCGTGTTCCGTAACAGTTGCCCCTTCCTACTCATGGTATGCTTCACCGCAGGGCTTCACGTATACTTCATTGCGTAAAGCTACTATATTGAGGCGAAGCTGACTTTTGGGAATCGGCATTATGCAATGCATCGTGCTTTTCGAGCTTCGAAGCCATTGGCGAGGAATACAAAAGCGCAGTCGACGCCATTGCTTACAGTGGCGAATGTTTCAATGAAAAACATGGGACCGAGCAGCGAGTAGCTTGGTAGCGGACTTCAGAAGTAGCCAGGCCTAGCTTTGCCACGGTAGTGGCTACGGCTGCCAGCGTATTTGCATGCGAGAGCCCGCGGGTTCAATGCGACGAGATAATAAAAATGGCGGTGGCGGTGGCTTCGATTAATGCCGTTTCGGACCTGCGGTCATGACAAAATATCTGGAATATTGGACAGCGAAGGTTTTTTGCGTCCTAAATTTCAGACGCTCTTACACATTGGCTCAATGGAGGTACATGGTGGTGTCTCGAAGGCATCTGAATTATCGAGCTTGTCTGAAAAATCGGTCTTTGACTGTATCAGTTAACACAAAAAAGTGTAATGCTTACAAATTTTGGGCAAGAAAAAAGCCAGATGCTATACATGCTCAAGACCCGACTTTCACTGTGTAACAAGAATTTTGCTAGCTATCGGTAACTTTGAAATCGGAATCTACAGTATGGCTTACTCTTGGTTAGGAGAACACCAAATTAATCTTCCAGCATTGATTGCAACTTAGTTCATTGTGAAGGTCTCAAAATTTTTATCATCCAATAGATTGTCTAATAAACCAAGTAACAGCTTTTTTTCTTGCTTCTGAAGCTGAAGAAATAGTGAAGTTATGTTGTACTGAATATTCTCAGTTTAATAGTGGGTTGTAATGTGCTCAGTAATAATCTTCTGTTGCTTAAAAAGGTTTGCTTGCTGGTTTTCCTCTAGAAAACAAGTGTTTTCCCACCTTTATCGCAGGTGTGTTCTGGACGTTATCGTCAGCTCTTTAAGGCCAATCTGTGCGACAGATGTAAGCGTGGACCTCACCGCTTCGCGCATTTGTAAGCACAGCGGGGGTTTAGCATGGTCGTCAGCGATGGTAGAGAGCTGGCACGTTTTCACTGTCAGGTCTGCTGTCGCTTACTGTTGAAGGGGCTGAAACTTTGCACGCTGGTTCCCTCTCTGTCCACATCTACTAACAATCTGTGCAAATGCATCTGTAGTGTAGTAGGACAGTTGGCGCACTAGTCGAATGACATTTTCGCGCCCGACATGTCATGTGACGCTAGTCATGTGACGTTTTGCTCGAAGGTGCGAGAAGAGACCGATGTGCGTTTACAAATGTTGTACGGAATGAGTAGCCATCATACAATGTCTTACCAAGATTGCGGCCACGAACAACATTGGTGCCATCCTGTACACTCGGTACCATTGCCGAAGTGGTTTGTCAACTTTTCAAGGTCTGCGTCGATGCAGCACCAAACCGCAATTTTATTCACTGACATCCGACGAAGCAACGCTGATTAGGCCTAACTGCCTTGGTTCCCAACTTTCTTGCATTAGGGCACCCCACCTGCCTTCCAAAAGTGCCCTAAAATCCTACCCTCCTGATGCAGATGTGGTGATTTTAATTTTAAATTCGAACTCTAATGTAAAAATCCACCGAAGGTGGGATAGGGTCGGACTCATTTTGGCCACTATCAGAACTGTAATATGCCATTTGCGGAACTGTTCCATGGTTACCAGCTTGGGAACCCCTGGCCTGGGCAATGTGCCTGCGTCAAAAGTTTACTGCTGGCTGATGTGATAATAGGGCGCAAGCCGCCACAGAAAGCTTGTCGCTAATATGCTTGTACGGTTTGCTTATTGGCAATTGTTCTCCAGATTATGCACACGGGTTTGACAGCTGTTAGAGCTCATTTCGGTCTATGGGCTACCAGCCAGCAATTACCACGAGCATGTGAACAAGTTTGTCTGTATGCCAGTGTGTAGATGGAAAGCTCCGTTGATGCAGAAATTCCTACACACACTGGGGAGTCCAAATCGTGTGCGTGAATCTACGTGCATGAACATGCGTATCCAATACGATTTGTGTGCCTTCAGGTGGGTTTTTCAGGTTTCATCTTTGTACATGCTTGCACGCTTTTCATACGCACTGGTTTTGACGCTGTTCCCTCTGTCCGCGTCACATATGGCAATTGGTTCGCTCGGTTCTGTGTACCTAGATGAACCCTGTACCAACGTTACTAGACTAGCTTCAGTTGTAAAACTTGGCGGCGTTGCGCGGCACCGCCACCCTCCTGCGCCTTCATGGCGCTGCTGTCGCACCCAGCTTCACTTCCCCACTAGCCGGCTACGCGAACTGGCCAAACGAAACAAGCGGTGCAGTGTTGGTGTATTCTGTGATTGGTTGTTGATAGCGGATTTCAGGAAGCATGTCATCCGCGAAACTGTAGGCTTCGCCGCCTTTGTTAAGGATATTAGCAGACGATGCCGACGTGCTGCATTCCTGGCTGCACAAACGGCTATCGAACGATGTCGGCAGTTCGGCGTGCCTCTACTTCTGTACTCCCAGCAATGCGACACTTCACTCGGCGTTGAACAGAGCGATTCCTCGTGCCAACCGGGAACTCTGCGAAATCCAAGGTCTGTGATTTACACTTTCATAAGCAGGACATCGTAAAGTGTTACGTGCACATTATCAACAGACAGTCGTCTGGTTGAGGTGCCACGAGACAAGTGGACACTTGCCGAGGGTGCGCTGCCAAAAATGTTCCTGAACCTTCCTTCGTACTTGTCGAACCAGCCGAAAAAAAAAGCAAACGAAGAGAGATGGTTTGGTGACCTGTTCTGGGCCATCTTAGAAGAGCTGTCAGAGAATAGGCTGAGTTGTGTTGGTTCCCCATGCACTTTCAGGAACTGAGCGCACGCATCATTCAATTTTTAACAGCTTGTTTAAGCTTTTCGTTTCCTCGTGTAGCGTTCGCAAAAAACTCGCCTAGCGGTGACGTCACTGCGCACAGCTGCGCCTCGCCTCACCTTGCGATAGCCAATCGACAGCCTATCAATAGCTAATCAATCAATAATCACTAAATTCCAGAAAATGCTCGGGATGACTTGGTAGCGCTTAGCCTAGCCCAAAGACGTGGCCAATACTTTGCGATAGCCAATCAGTAGCGAATCGATAATCGATCAATAAATTCCGGAAAATGCTGGGGATGACTTGGTAGTGCTTATCCTAGCTCAAATACCTTGTGATAGCCAATGGATAGCCAATCAATAGGTAATCGATAATCGATCAATAATCAATAAATTTCGGAAAAGCAAAACCCGTAAAGCCAAGACCAGGTAGGTGCCGATCAGCTCTGCTGTTCCCTTAGCCTTGCACCACTAGTGCAAGCTACGCTAATTTTCATTTAGTCACGTGCATGCATGCACGCATACCTGCAGGAACCTTGCATAAAAATTCATTTTTATGCAAGGTTCCTGGAGCAGCTGCGGGGATCCAGTCTTGAAGTAAAGGCAGCGAGGAAACGTGCCACACACGTTTCCACATGGAAGCCAACTCCAACGTGGAGTTGGCTTCCATGTGGGTGCAAATCATTTGCCTAGATTATGTCCCTTCTGTCAGTTTGGTCTTAGCTGTATACCTGGGGCATACAGTTGTTTTTACTTCGTTTTCTTTAATAAAGCATTAGTTGGTTTACAAGAAAGTTGTGCTGTTATTTTTGTGGATAATAAATTTGGTCTCACTAGCTGGCGTATAACTGCCACAGACTGTGTTAATTAAGCGCGCCCCGGTGATAAATTCAAGTGAGAAATCCACTTGATGCCCATAACCCTCCCGTCAGCCAACAGTGTCCGCCAAGAGCAAACATTGTCTGTGCCTTGTCAATGATTTGGTGATCTCTGTGTGTTCTCTTGATGTTGCTGTGAGGATTGAATCTGCACTTTTCTTGTATAGCTTAACCAGTGGCTTACAAGTTAATGTTTATTGTTTTCATGTTCAGTCGGCAAAAGACTGCAGTCAGCCACAACGTGACTAATGTGGCTCCGTCTCTTGTCACTGCAGGGTCACTGACTGAGGCTGTGGAGCAGTTGCTATTGAGAAGCGATGAGCGGAGGCCTCGTTCGGAGTTGGCGTTTGAGGCCCACCAGCCAGACCTCAGTGGACTAGTGGAAGAGAACGAGCGGCTTCGCCAGCGGCTGTCACAGCTCCACTCTCTTCAAAGGGACAACCGCCTTCTACGCGAGCAGGTGCGTTCTCGCCTGGGTGCGAACCGACAGAGGTTGCCACTTAGCGGAGAGAAGTATAGGCAGAGATATGTAAGTAGTACATTACGCACACAGTAAGGGCATTTTTTTCTTTTTTTACCAATACTGCAGGCAGCAAGTACTGCCCAAGCAGGAGAGACTTAACATATTAGTAGACAATGTTGAAAAGCGTCAACAGTAGTACATGCTACAGAAACACTGGACAGAAAGTTTCAGTCACGAATTACTTGATGAAAAGAATGCTGGAACAACTTCATTCGTGCAAAGTATGGGAGTAGTACATGCAACCTGAGAGTGATTACAGTGGAATCTCGATGATACGAATCTCACGGGGTCACGAAAAATATTCGTATTAGCCGAAATTCATATCATTGAAACACAAAACTAGCTAAAATTAAAGAGTCGGAGGTGAACTCACTCAAGCACACGCATGTAAAAAGCATTTACAGTATAGATTACTTATAATGTAACTTTTTATAGTGCAGAACAGGCTATAACGCGGCCTTTTCTGACTCCCGTTTACCCTCCCATACAACTCCATGTATACGCATACCGCTTACAGTGCAGCCGCTTGAGACGAAATACCGGTTATAATGCGGCTTCTGCTGGAAAATCTCGCCGACAAGGGCGGTAGCGAGCACCCACCGACGGGAGAGGAGATCAACAAGGGCGATGCGGAGGAGGAGCATGAGACGTGGAGCATGAGTCCAAGGGCGATAAAATCATCGCCGCGCGCCGTATGTGCGAGTGAAAGCGCGCCTTTCGCGCGGGGGACGCGCGCCTTCACGCACGGAGAGCGAACGCACAGCGGAGAGCAAACGCGACTTCCGTCACGGCCGGGCGCGCCAGTGGAGCCCGGCCCTGCTTTCGTCGCGCGAAAGGACGAGGGGGGGGGGGGGGGGGGGGTATGCAAGCAAGCATGCATGGAGGGAGAGAGGGAGGGAGGGAGGGAGGGGGGAGGGGCGACGCTGTGCTGTGTGGCACAAAATGCGCGTCTTGCAACTGGGCGCAAGGGTAACTGGCGACGCAATCTCCCACGCGAAAGGAGCACAGCGCAGGGAAGGCAGCGCAGGAGGGGTTGAGGGGGGGGGGGCGGCTTCTACTCTGCTAACAAATGCGTTCTTGTACTTTGCGCCTGTACCGGCTGTCGAGGTTGTCGCGCGCACCGCTGTGTATTGACGTGACCTAAGTCATGTCAATACACAGCTGCTCGATAGTCTGATAAATTCAGACTATCAAACACGCTCTAAACAATACTGTGTCTGACCTACTGTGACACCACTGTGTATTGACATGACCTAAAGATTGTGTGGTGTGATTGTACATCACGTGCCCATCTTGAAGGCAAAATAGTATTGACAAGATAGTATTATTTTTTGCCATGGAATGTCACCACTGCTATATGTGGGGTGAGGCTGTTGCTATTACGAAGTTGTTGACTAGTACCAGCATTGCGAGGAATTAGTGACATGAATTTCTAAGGACACTGAATAATAGTTTTGACCTGTTGGCTTTTATGCTAGCCGGTCAACAGGTCAGCAGGTATTTCACCTGTATGCTGTGTGGTTGGTCCCTGAATTGTAAACAAGCTTTTTAGGGGCTCCAAACATGCTTGTTTGCTTTTATTACATCAATAGGCAGTGATTTACTACATGTGGGAGTGTCCTTCCGCAAGAAAACAAAACTAAGTAATTTGTCTCTGCAGCTGTACCATAGTTCAATCTAAGCCACAGGCACCCTTGACAATAATACGAAGGCATCACACAAACATTTCCAATGAAATACGGCACATTACCAGTGCTTCCTAAGGTGGGGCTGTTGCGAAATAGTCAGTACAGCTATGTTTCGTCGAAACTAATCCAATTTCCAGCCTTAATTGTTCATGTTGCTTCGTTGCTCACTGTCACAATTGGTTTAAAAATGTTTTCCTCATGGAAACCAGCATTTTTTTTGCTTGTATATTGTACAACTTATTCAGGTTTAATAGTGCTGCATTGACCAGTGTACTTGCTGTGTAGATTAGCTGTCCACATTGTTGACCAACCAGGCTTCTTCACACGTGCTGTCTTTCTTCACAGAGCTGTCTCGTGTTTTAACACGTGATGCGCATGATGCGACTTTTCTTGTACGCAGGTAACTGAGCTAGAGAACAACAGTGCGGGTGAGCGGCGGCAGATCGAGGAGCAGCGTGCGGAGCTGAACCGCCTGGAAGGAGAGAAGCACTCGCTGCTGGCCACCCTGCAGTTGCTCCAAGAAGAGCTCAGCCACCTGGAGCGGGCATCCTCGTCGGGCTGCGACCCTTTCTGCGGAGCCAGCAACTCGTAGACACTCCCAACTCTCGCAGTTGCGTTGCTTCACGCGCTGCGCACAGCTGCTGCAATAAATGCAGAAGCCGTCCCCCGGCAAAGTCCACATCAAAAGCTCTCGACGTCTTGCCGTGCGACGATTACCATTCGTGCGCTTCATGACACCACTGCAGAAGACGCGAAGCCTCGACTACATCCACATTAGCACCTTCCGTGCCTGTCTTCAATATGGCGTGACCACTCCTGCCCAATCCCTGGAGCTAGTGAAATTGTGATCCACGATGTGTCAGCCTGTTCCTGGAAGCATTGCCACTCGTTACCGTGACAGTGCATTACTTCTGGCTCACTTGCGTCACCTTTGCAACATCAAGGACTGCATCCACCTGCTCAGCTCCGAAACAAGGTGCAGCATTGGAGAGGCATATGCCAAACGACTTCACCCTTTCGTGGGAGAACAGCACTTGATTCGCTGCACCATCCTGATGAAGTCTTCTCCGACCGGATTTCCTTGTTCTGGATTCTGTCAACATTACAAGTGTTATGGCAACTGCTCAGGAGTTTCAATAATATTGCCTTCATAAGTGAGATGTGGAAGGCATCGAAAGAGAGAAACAGAACATCATCCTGTATTGGATTAGCGGAGTTCAGAGCTGCTGGTTCACTCGCAGCATGCTCTCACTTCTGCTTCAGTGCATTTTGAGGTAAGATGACAGTGTCGCTCGTCACCCAAACTAATGTAAGGAGCAGCATCTACCTGGAATAAGTTCCCATTCCGAAGAAGGGGTGGTGGATGCACTGCTCTCGTTTAATGTTTGTTGGAAGGACTGCTTGTACGCCTGTTCACTGCTTCATGAGTTTTGTTTTGCTGAAATTCACTCCATCACCTTTAGGCCCTTGTTACTTGTTGTTCAGAGTGAAATTAAAAGAATGCCAGCTGTACGACACGCGTACAACTGCTGACTGAAGTTCTTGGAACACATAGGTCGTGTGTTTTTTTGAGCAAACCCCCAAAAATCGAGGGATGAATCATGACCTACTCTGCGGTTGAATAATGTTGTACAGCTCACTTCAGGCAGCACAGCCAGGTCGCTTGGAAATAAAGCCACAAGGCTCTTATCTTCCAGAAACATCTTTAGGATTCTTCACAGCATCATGTACTATCATTGACGAATGAAATGCAAGCATGTTAGTTTTAACTAGAACATTCTTTTATTTCTGCCTTAGCTGCTTCGCGGTGCCAACGTGTTGTTGGCTTGTACGGTTAGTCTGAGGCCTACACTGTTCTTGCCAATAAAATGTGAATTACAGCATGAAATTGCACTCAAGCTATTACTCGTAGAACATGTTTTAGTTAATATTTTCTTTATTTGTGTTTCATTGGTCCATGGTAGTACACCTCAAGATGACAGCACATGGTAGCCTTTACATAAATACACTTTTAGGGCCCCAGTGATTGTCTGTACATGGGGTGGCCAGACACACATTCAAAGAAACACAGATTTCACAGTGTGGTTAAAAAGTCACAGCAGAGGTCGGTAGTATTGAGTATTTTACCATAGCATAACCGTTCTAGCATTACCGTTATAGGAATACCACATGCTGCTAACTGCACAGGCACGGGATTGTTTACTTCCAAGGTGCAGTTGGGGGAAGCGGTAGTGGTAATGGTAATTGTAGAACAGTAACACAACACGAAAATACTCTATCGACTGCCTTTTTACTGCTTGGCCTCCTTGCTGAGAAACACTAGTCTAGTTTTTTAGAACAGCAGATGCAGAAGTTCAGGAAAAGAGCATCATTCGGCATAAGCAAGCACGATAGCGTGCAATTTAGGCTGGAAAGTGGCCACTTGCTACATAAGCTGGCTACAAGCTGCAAGTACGCCATAGAAAATCTGCACAAGTTTGACCACCTCACGTTTCTGCTAATATAACAATTACTCGCCATCTCCTTATCTTGTATGAACCCTTCTGCCAGCTCCAGAGAACAATAGTATTATACTTGCCTATCACATGAACATGAGAGAAACACTGTCCCACCAATGCATTAATCACCTAGCCTTTGCTGTTTTACCTACAAAAGGCACAAAAGATCGTTCTAGGGAGGTCATGGCCACATGACTTTCCTGCTTTTTTATCAAATCTGCCAACAGTGACGTTTGTAGCTCCTGCTGTAAGCATGCTAGCATGTTTGGTTCTCTGTGTCGTGATAACTGTGATGCAAAAGTAATGAGAGGCCTTCAATACTAAGGAAGGTTCTTGAAAAAAAAAAAACTGATGCAACAGATGTGCTGAGCAGCAGTTTTTACCTTTGCAAGCTTTTCTGGGTGATTTGATTTTTTTTTTTCCTGACAGTGTGACACATGGTCATGAGGCTATCAGCACTTATTTTAAATGTGAATGGTGAAATGTGGGGATTTTATGCAGTTTAGCAGGAAGAGTGTACAAGGATTTCAGATCTTAACACACCGTGACCATTGCTTCCGTCACATGAGAACTGGTCATTACTCCTTATATTCATTGTTTTTTGGTAGATTGCGCCAGACAAATACGTATCATCACTTGCATTATGGCTTACGCTCATAGATGATGTGATTTGTTACAGGCCGGCTTTGTTTTTATTGATGCCTGTACTGCCGACATTTGGCATTGAAGATGCCAGCAGTATTTTTTTTTTTAAGTTCATGTTTCGGCAGCAAAAAAGCAATGTTAATGGAAGAAGTGAACCCCTGTGAGCACTTAGGGCACAGATATAGTCTGGCGTAAGGCAGGCGTGTGGGATTTGCGACACAGTTATGCTATGCTAGCAAAAAGTGAACGCCCTGCAGTCTGGCGTCACGGTGCAGCCAGCATTACCTGGAGGCGCTTAATGTGCTTTGATGTGGCAGGCACGAGAATAGAACATACCCGATCTCGCACCACAGCCGCTAGACCAGAGCTTATCGTGCTCTAGCTTGATGCGTTGAAAGCATGTTGGCCTACAGTGCCTACAGTTAGGGTGCCTTGAAGAGCCTGCGCCGAGTATGTGCGTTTGCCAAACTCCGCACTGGCTAACCGTGAACTTGTGCACGTGCGCTAGGGCAACAGCTGATCGCTGCACTGCTGTGGGCCATGCTCAATGCGCTGGCGCAAATTTTCAGTGACCCTGGCATCACCTGCTAGGTGTATTCGTCTTCACAGGTCTCTGCCTGGTGCGCTGGAAATGTCGGACTATATTCGCACCTTGAGTGCAAGTCAAGAGCCAAAGATGGATGTTGTCGCTCCTTAATGTACCTCTGTGGGTGGAAGGTTATAGTGGTTACATTCGCAGCCTTAGTAGTAGTAGTATCACATAAGTATAAAAGTATAGAAAAAAAAAACATTGAAAATGCCTGGTACGTGAATAGTAGCCTTAAAACTTAACATTCAGGAAGTGGTGTTGGTGTTGTGCATGACAAGACAATCTTGTGATGCATCTTAACTTTGCCTTGACCATAGTAGCAGCTGTAGTCCCTTTTCTTGGGAGCTTTGAGCTTGCAGCCAGGACATGATTGCTGAAAGAAGTTATACTGTAGGCCGTCAGTGTAGCGTCGTGTTTCATGTTAATGTTATTTCATGTTGGAGGTTGGCCCTATCCAACTTAAGCAAGCAGGATTGAATTGCTGAATGGTTGCTTGATGCATTGTTCACAAGTAGAGAGATAATTTATTTGAAGGAAGGCAGAGAGGTCGGCCTGAGCTAGCCTGCTCTAGCCTGCTACTCTGCTTAGGGGGAGGGGGGAACGGGGGACATAAAGGCTGGATGAGGACTTATTCAGGTTTAATAGTGCTGCATTGACCAGTGTACTTGCTGTGTAGATTAGCTGTCCACATTGCCGACCAACCAGGCTTCTTCACATGTGCTGTCTTTCTTCACAGCGCTGTCTCGTGTTTTAACACGTGACGCACATGATGCGACTTTTTGTGTACGCAAGTAACTGAGCTAGAGAACAACAGTGCGGGTGAGCGGCGGCAGATCGAGGAGCAACACCTCGATCAAAGGGGGGCTTTTGTAATATACGCGTGACCGTGCACTTGTGGTGTTGTGGGACCGACAGGACAGTACTTGCCATCTCACTAGCTGTCGTCTCAGCGCTCGGAACCAGAGTAATTCTTTAGTTCACAAGTATTCTTTGTAAGGATGATAGATGATATTCTGGTGCCCAATGCTCACTTGCCCAAGAACATTATTACAAACTATACAGAATGCAAATATTGAGTAATGTCATTGGGCTAAAGTGCATGCGAATTAAAAATAGAACAAAAAAAACAGACAAGAAGGACACATGCTAAGAACTTGTCTATAAACAAAGCATTGGCCCTATTCAGACGAAGTTTCCTAAGAAGCGACATAGAATCTTAGATTGAAATTCCAGATTATGGTATGTCAAAACATATTTTTATTCAGTATGGCCATAACACAACATAGTTATTCATCTGAACGATAGCTGGCATATCTTTTAATGACAAATTATTTCTTAGTGCGTGTCCTTTTCCTTTTGTCTGTCGCTCTTAAGCTGCTGCATGTTATGGCATCTACTGGTTGTTAAAAGGCATAATGCATTCCTCAGGCAATTGCCGATGCTTTCATTTGTAACATTGTAGTAACCCACAATTTCTTACTTGCCATCTCACTAGCTGGCGTCCCAGCGCTCGGAACCAGATTAATTCTTTAGTCATGTTTTTGCGTTGATGACATGTGATCTCTCTAGACATTGCTAGTAGAGCCACTTATCAATTTGTACACATTACAGGTTTCTAAAGTTTAAATTATGTCCATCTCTTATTTTTCAGCGTCTCAAGAATAAAACAAATACTTGCCTAAGCAGAAGGCTAAAAATAAACTATTACATTGGTGTTACAGGCTTCCTCTAAAACCACTGCCAAGCAAGAATTATGTGTAAATGGTAATTGTAGTGTAAATTCATGGTGAATAAAACAAATTCTTGCCGAAGCATATAGTTAAAAATGAGTAATATACATACTGATGTTTCAAAAACCCATAGCCTGTACTGGTTGCTTGTTCAGCGCTCCCACATCTTATTGCTCAGGCATCTTCAGTTAGTTGTTTTTGACCACTATGAAATATGGTTTCAGATTAGGTTGACTTTAAAAGAGCAATTTAGATCCAATCCCCTGGTTCTGCAAGTGCAGTCAGCTATAATGTGTATTCCAACTTTTAGTAGAGTTCATCTTTCATAGGCATGTTTTGTGGTTTCACTGTGGCCCAGCCCTTGCAGAAGTTGGTAATGAACGATCATTGCCTCAACCTTAACTATTCAAAAAAGCTAAGCATCATTCACGTGGAAGGTAGTGCCCTCTAGCTTGAACATGGAAAGGATCGAAATCTGGCTGCTTCAGTGCATAGGGTTCGAGTGACCAGCTGAAAATAGTATCATTAGTTGATTACTGCTCTTAATGTAAATTTCGTGGCCTCACTGAACGTAACAATGCAAGGCATCGAAGGAAAAACTAAGATGGAGAAATGCATACTTTGTCATACGTTCTGTGCATTACACTTCGAGCCGCAGTGTTTGTTGAAGCAGAGCCATAATTTTCTGACCTGTCTTTCTGTAAAGATTTTTCTGCTCATACTTGCTAGGAATAAACCGTGATGAAATGTGTTATAGATGTATACTACCTCTATGTGTGAAGTTTGAATGGCTATCTCTTTTTGAAATGATAGTAGCTCACGGTTCATCTCATCTTGGGTCCTGCTCTTCAATATGTAGCTGGGGCTTTCTGCAAAGATTGAAAGTAGGTTTTGATCTGACAGGAAATGAACGGAATGCGGTTTGCTTACAAATCTGTTCCCTGTAACTGTATTAAAAGAAAATATTAAAGCAAATCAAAATGTGATGAAAATGCAGACAGACAAACACAAGTGCTAAGATACAGACCAGGCACCAAACGTGTATCTGCCTCGTTACCATAATTGCATCATAATGTGCACTGTTTCCATCATGCTTTCCGCCAGGAATGACTGCATCCAAGCATGTCATTAGTACTGCCAAATGGACAAGCATTAAAATATTTGACTGGAACTTGCAATGTGTATCTTTGCTACTCGCAAAGTTATATCAAGGCATCTAACTGTGTGAAGCTCCTGCCTTATCTATGTTAGCGTGAAGATTTCAGCAGTGAAGAGCGTAGGATGTGCATAACGGCATATCTGTGCCGGAGTATTTATGAGAATGTGTGACTGTTGCTTGTAAGGAAAGGTTGAGACCACAGTGTTGATGAATTTGCATTTTTTGGCGCTTGTACTTTTGTAAATGCCAAAATGTTTTCCTCACATAGACTGGGACTTGTTTGATGGCCTTGTTTCACAGTGACTTGCATGTGCTTCAGTGCAAACCATGTTTGCATGTTCTCATGCTATACTATTGTTTCTCTCAAGAGCGGAGGAATTATTTTGACATCATCTATGGCGAAGTCTCCTAGTGGCAAGCATAATGTTTCAAGCTGTGTCACAGTGGGAAATGTCACATGCAGCTGGCAGAGTGTGGCACGGTGTCAGACTTCGTTGAAACCATGCTATGACAATAGAGAAAGAAATAACTCCCCACGAATTGAAGTTCTACAAAACTATTGGGACCCACAAACCTGCTCCAAATTTCTGAATAAAAAACTAATCATTTGCCAAGGAACAGAAAAAAAAAGTGTTCTGGATTTATAGATGCAATTCGCCTTTGGTTCTTCATGGGTCAGTGATTCAAGCCAGGGATTTTGTTTTTAACTACCCTCACTATCGTGTGTATCATAAGTCTCCTGAATTTGCATATTTTATGCAGCTTTGCTGAGTAGCACCACTCCTTGATCTGTGGCCACTGCTATCTGTCTTGTTATTTAAAGGCAGTTTTGGTTTCGCTTCGCAGATGTGAGACCGCCTTCCCCACTTTTCACAGTTTAAATGTCAGTGGGAACTACATGGCAGCATTTTCATTCTGCACTAGAATCTCAGTGATGAAAACTGGTGAATGTCTTCAAGGAGGAGGGCAGATCTTGGTGGTACTTAAGTTGGACTTTAGGAAATACTTTGGGGAGGCTTTAGGATATCGTAGTTGGATTGGATCTCAGTACATAAAGGCATAAGCTATTTGCCTTTTTTTTTTTTTTGTCGGCAGCTTTCTGTAGTGATGTGTTGCACTGTGAGGAAAATTGGATGATTGTGTGTTATCCAAGTATGTATTTAAGCTAAGAGCTAGTGAAAGCTGACCATAAGCTGATTCCTCACTTTTTGCATTGTGTCACTGTGCTGTGTAGTCATCTTATAGCTTCCAGGTTGTCCACTAGTCCATGCTTGTTTGACATTCAATCCATTTACCAAAATTTATACTACTCAGTACTCTGTCGATAATACATTCATGCTAGTTCCATTATTGCAGCTTTGCAACATTTAATGCAGTTCCTCAGCATGTTTTTGTAAATCAATTGGAAGTCAATGTCTTCATCGCCTCTCTGCTCTCGTGCCTGACGTTTTAGTGGCAGATATGTCCTCCAGAAAGTACCAAATATGTGAAGATGAAGTTCTTCTAAAGTATATACTTGGAGAACAAGAACAGCAGATGTGAAGAAAGCCTTTATTTCCCTGTAAAATACACACTGCGTAAGCAAAAGAGAGTAGCAATAATTTGATTGCAAGAGGCTTCAAATAATGATTTTTTTAAGAGCAGTCAACAGGGTATCGCTTGAAACAGAACAAAATGAAATACTAACTCAAGAAAAGACACAAGTATGCATGAGCGAGCAAGTACAGAGCTCAGCGGTTGAAATGCAATACTCTGAGTGCACAACTGCTGGAAGGTTTTTGTGCCACTGGTAGGCGCTGGGTGCGCCGATCTGATGCATTTTTTTGTATCAAATGAAAGCGAGTGCCTTTGCGATAAATTATGACTGCATTCGGTCCCCTCAGCCATCACCCAGCGTTCACCGGCGGCACAAAAAGGATCTACCACTATGCAGCTAGAGTATCGTGTTTCATTTGCTCAGCACTGTACATGCACTGTCAATGTTATACTTTTTCTTGCATCACAAGCGTGGATGCGTACAAGCTAGCTTAATATAATCACAACCTTTGCAGTGGAACTGTTCATTAGTGTGGCCAAAGATTTGGAGCTATGAATTGATATGTCCTCAAAGCAACATTTCTATAAGTGTTTCACATTGACATGTTATTTTAACACTTTGAAACAAATGTGTACAAGCTTTTGAAAAACTAACAAAAATTTGCAGAATACAGTGTCGGCAGTGTCAAACCTACTTTAGTTATGGCCGGAAACTTGTATTTTTCCAGTTTTTCCCTTTGACTCAGACTACACAGAGGTGAGGGGGAGGGCTGACTATACTCAACAGTCGTATGAGTAATGAATGACTGCCACGTTAGAGCAGGGTCACTGTCAGATGTTGCAAGGCTTTTGAGAACCCTCCTTTGTGAACTACCATGCGCAGATCCCAAATAATTCTGCCTTGGAATTCTTGTTGGCATAGTTGCTCAGATGATGTTCTAATTCCTTTGCCATCAGCCTTCATTTGCTGTTACATATTTTTTTAACACTTGTGAATAAGGACAGTTTGGCAGCCTGCTCTTCAACATGTTTATGATCTTCCGTCGATGAAGTGAAACTTGAAATTTTGTGTGTGGTGTGTGGAGAAAATGGTGTGCAATGAGTATTCTACATCATGCTGTGCAGAGTTGGCATTTCTTGTGAAATTGATGTATGTGCGTATGTTTGTATGCTTGCATGCCGGCACAGGTGCATGCATTTCTTGTGCAGAGGCTGCAGATTGTTAATTTAATTTGCTCCCATTTTGCAGGCTGTGTGTGAACTTAGGTAGGTCCTGTTTTCATTAGAGTGTGGCCTTAGCTCAAACCCGAGTGTAAAGGATTATTAGAGCACTACATTGAAAGGTTGTACTCTTTCCAGCAATATGTATGTATGTATTATAGGTTACGAAAGTACTGCTGGGCACCTGTTCCTTTGTGTGCTTAACGAACAAAAATCTACCACTCTGCCTCTCTCTGTCTCTTTGATGTTGAAAGCTGTGCACTTTGTTAAAGCTGCTACACAACCTGTACTACCGGTGTGTACCGTGTGGTGATCAGATGACTTGGGTGTGTTTTACAACACATACGCAAAGATGTTTTCATCACGATGTGAGCAGGGCACTCATTAGAATGTGCGTTGTTTTTGTGGAGCAAGCAATTATAAGGACAAAACTCTGCATTGGTGGCTGTGTGAGCACGTAGGTACATACTGTCTCACAAGGAACTGCGCATGTAGAGAAAAATTGGGAGACACCATCTGGTAGTGCAATACATGAGCACACTTGATTTTCATGGTGAAAGCAAAGCACTAGTAACAGGTTTGTTGCTGTTGTCAGCCACCAGATGGGCCCAGCATGCAGTGAGCATTAGGGGACGTCAGTGCGCACCTCCTCCCTCATGGTAGGGGAGGAGGACATCGAGGCACCGTAGTGAGCATAAGTTTTCTGATAAGAGGAGGGTTTTGGTAGTAAATCTCCGTGACTACATGCATGTAGAACTGCTACACTTACTCAAAGGCCAAGTCAACACTATGATCCAAATTATGTTTCAGCCATTAGTTACCATAACTTTGGCATCACTAGCTTTCTTGTAGCTGTTGAAAAATTGTTTTCGAAAGGAGGCCAACCAAAGCTTTGCGAAGCAAATTTATTTTCATGCACTCGGGTCTGTTTGTTTATGTGAGTTGTACCAGACACTGTGATGACTGTTGAAGGCACTTTGTCAAGCTGCCTGACAGCAAATTATAATGCGCATGTGATTTATTGAGCAAGTGGCATTAGCTTTTCATGGATAGCAATTGTGGAATACGTATGTGATTGCCAACCAAATTCAGTCTTCCACTGTGGAGAAGCATTTCAGGCAATTAATTTATGTATGATCTTTCATAGGTTAATTTTTACATGTGGCTTTCAGTCCCTGCGCGTTTGTGAGAGGAGGGGACTTGGTGGTAATTCAATTCTTGTTATCATTATTCTCAGCTGTTAGAGCGCTGAACTGTTGTATTTAGCCGGTTCAGAGTTGTGGGAATCGTGCTTCCTCGCTGTACACCAATTCCACAAACAGATGATGCTGGAGTTACAAATTTTTGTTTTGTTCTACTTAAGCATCTCAGCAAAATGTGAAATTTGCATGTTGTGCAGCACTCTTGTGTCAAGACAGAACGAACATGTTCAGTAGTGCTCGCTGCACGCAAGCAAGAAGTTGTTCTGTGATGGCAATAAAAAGTGACAAAAACATATGCAGTGTTTTCTTTGAACGACTCAAACGCCCCAAGAAAATTGTCCTGTTTATGTATTCGCTGCACGAGCTAGAGCATTTGTAGTTACAAGCCCCCACTGCACCAAGTTTTTCAAAGCGGAGCTCTCTTTGCCTCTTCCCCTCACTCTGCGGGTGATGGCTGCCGCTGCCTTGCCCATTATAGAACTTTGGGCACTGGCTATGTGCGACTGGGAATCTGCCACTGGACAGGTATGCGTCTGAGTAGTCAACCCGGGACACTGGGCATTTGAACATTCTTGTGAAAAAATTCATGAGCCATTCCACTCTGTGAAGGTGGATGACCAGCAAAGCTGTTTAGTGCACAACAGAGGTGACACAGAATTTTGTACAAAGGTATAAACATATTTATTGTCCTGATCGGTGGTCATCGTGACGATAGGTACGCACACACATTTGCGTATCAGCTGTGCATCACGTAAGACAATGAATGGCTCATACCCCATTATTAAGCAATGGCTGATACCCACGTAAACGCGGCCTCCCCATTACGTCGACAGAAAAGTGAAATTCTACACTGGAATGATACGTGGCGACGGAGTCAGCTGTGGAAGAATACGATGACGAACACGGGAGCAGTGGCACGAGCGTGGTTGCGCCGAGGGGCGCCAACGAGCCAGCTGTAGAAGATGACGCTCGAGCCATTGCTGAGGATGATAAATTTTCCCCGTGGACGCCATGGCCTAGCCATAGACAGCTTCACTGTAAATAAAAATTTATCTAGAAGGGTATGGTTCCACTGGGCAGAGTGCTTGAATAGACTAGCAGAACAAAACGCAAGAAGCTAATGAAGTCGGCGTCAAAAGCTGCCGAATGTGGGGAAAGCACTTAAGGGAGCAAAATTGGACAAAAGTGTGCATTGTGCTACGCTGCAGTGAAGTCGACAAAAGAAGCAGCCGAGTGTGGTGGAGAAAGTTAAGTGAGTGATGATGTCAGAAGGTTTATTGAGAGGGTGGCGCTTTGGTCAGTTGTTTGGAGGAGATAAGTAAAAAGATGCATCGTTGAACAGAGCACCTGCTACCAGGTGTGGTATCTGGCGCAATAGCCCCGACGTCCTGGCGAAAGCCGGAAGAATTGTAGGTTCCAGGATAGTCTTCTAGACAGCCCACTGGTCGAATCCACTCATCGTAGCTGGCGATCTCTTCCTTCCGAAGGTGTTTGAAAGACACCTTCGAAAGACCCAGCTGCATATTTTGAAAGTTTCTGCCCCATATGTTAGCACCGGTAGAATGCAATGATTGTACACTTTTCAATGACAGTGGTAAGCTCCCAGTTAGGATTTGGCAATGCCTGCCGTATGCACTCGAACCCAATTTTATTCTGTAAATTTCTTTCTCATGATCAGGGTCCCCTGTGAGTAATTGACCTAGATAAACGTACACCGGCCCTTTACAGACTGAGGCTGACTGGCGATCCTGAATTCTTGTTCCCTTGCCAGGCTATTGAACATGATGGGGTGGAAACTTGGAGGTTAACAAAGAAGCTCGAGAACAAGTTAAGGACCGCACACAGAGCGATGGAACAAAAGTGTTAGGCCTAACGTTAAGAGACGGGAAGAGAGCGGTGTGAATCAGAGAGCAAACGGGCATAGCCGATATTCTAGCTGACATTAAGAGAGAGGCATGGAGCTGGGCATGCCGTGTATAGTGTAGGGTAGATAACCGGTGGACCGTTAGAGCTACAGAATGGGTGCCAAGAGAAGGAAAGCGCAGTCGAGGACGGCAGAAAAGTTGGTGGGGTGATGAATTAGGAAATTTGCAGGCCCAAGTTGGAATCAGCTAGCGCAAGCAAGACGGATAATTGGAGATAGCAGGGAGAGGCCTTCGTCCTGCAGTGGACATAAATATAGGCTGATGATGATGATGACATACCCAGTTCCGCATTACAGTGAGCCATGTCCGCTTGAGAGGTTTGTTGATGAGCCCGTATGTACACATTGGCACATACACAGTGACCAAAGTTGCTCCGATGGTTGGTTTCGAACACTTGCCTCAGCATAGCAGACCGATGCACTGTCCATTCAACCAAAGAAGTTACCCAGGAAGGCAGGAAAACTATGATATTGTCACGAGCCTCGAGAAGTAGTCTTGAAGGTTTTATAAACCGAATAGCAGCTGGATCTTGGTAACCGCGACCGTAGGCGCTGCCTCGAAGCAGGGAAAGGGCGCGCAGTCTTCTTCGTTCTCTTGGGCTCGACCCACTCTTGCCCTCAACCCACTACCTACAGGTGGCATTATCCCCCCTTTCGAACAAAAGCATTGCCTCGATGCTAAAAAAAAGATAGGCGTAGAAGACAAAGAAGAAGGCAGGTAAAGCGAAAGTACACAAAAAAAAAAGTAAACGTCACGCCGACACAGTCAAT
>NC_051157.2:154742513-154773094 GCF_013339745.2 Dermacentor silvarum | reverse complement strand
TAAATGACCCGTGAACCGTGTATATACAGGGTGTCCCAACTAAAAGTAGCCAATGCTTTAAAAACGACAGAGTGTGCTAGCCGGCGCAAACCAACTCATTGGTGTGGAGGATCGCGTGTCCTAGTCTGAGGTATTTTTTTTTCGTTTTGCAAAGTCAATTATTTAATATAAACTAATTGCCCAACTTTTAAAACATTGGCTTCACCAAGAAAGTGCCAATGCGAAAGCTGTAGATCACATTTAAAAATGGCCGACTGAAGTGTTTACAACTAAATACCATCATTGGAGCTTCTTGTAATTGCCTTTAAAGAAAGTCTGCGAAATACAAAAGCAACCACGTGATAGCGCAGTATTTCAGTGCCCCCAGACGACCCATCAGTAAAGGACATTGTTTTTATGCGTTTTTTCGAGACTCACGCGCGTGCCCTGCAAGGTGTGCCCTGATGCGATAGGGCGCACAGAGCGAGCGGCGGTGATGAAGGTGTGTCGTGCTTCGACGGAACGCGCCATAAACACACCATTCGCTTTACTTGTGGAATGAAGGCCGAACACCAGGGCAAGGAAAAAAAAGAAGCTCGGGCTTGAGTAAATGTTGACCGCACAACTGTTTAATAGGGAAGGGAAATACAATTGTCATGTTCTTCTTTTCGTTAGCGATCATATCTTACTAGCGAGACTTGCTGGCGCGTAACCTGCGGCCATCTGAAACGGGAAGCCCGTCCGGGAAGCGCTGCACATATGCGGATTTCGTTTCTTGATTGGTTGTCTGGGAATGGTGAAATAGTGCGCTATCGCATGGTTGTTTTTTTTATTTCGCGGGCTTTCCTTAAAGGCAATTACAACAAGCTCCATTAATGGTACTTAGTTGCAAACACTTAAGTCAGCCATATTTAAATGTGATATACAACTTTGGTATTGGCACTATCTTGGTGAAGCCAATATTTAAAAGTTAGGAATTAGTTTATACTAATTATTTGACATTGCAAAACGAAAAAAAAATACCTCACACTCGAGCCTCAACACCAGTGAGTTGGTTTTGGCCTCCTAGCAAACTCCGTCGTTTTTAAAGCATTGGCTACTTTTAGCCGGGACACTGTATATTAGTCGGTAAATGTGTATGCGGGATTTATTCCAACTTTACACATTGAGAAGTAAAATCTGATATAGTATAGATCGTGTCCCACGTAATGCTAGCGGAAATGTTAACAAATGGTACAAGTAGCGAAAATACTATTATGAGACCAATGATGCTCTATCCTCCGTGCTCTTCTCCATCAGAATAAGTTTCAAGTGCTAATTGCCTGGAAAATAGGAGACGATTATTTTCAAGGTGTTCTTAGTTTTTGAGATAGGATCGTGATCGCAAACCTGCTCGTTCGCCCCTAAACTTCTTCACGCCCCTTTTTCTTTATTTTAAACGTATTTGGTTCACGCTAGGCCTGAATGATCGGCTCGCTCTAAATCTATTTGCGCTTGTTCTTCTTAAAGTATACGCCCTCGCTTGTACTTATTTCCTCCATAATATGAACAAATCGTTGTTATTATACTCAGTACATACATATTATATATATATATATATATATATTATTAGCATTCGACGTGAGTGTAAAGTTTTTTTAAACACTGATTTACTTTCCACAATAAATTTCGAATAAAATGCATTGGAACGTTTCCTAAAGCCCATTTACTAAAGGAGAAATTTTATTTTTTGTCATCTACATTCTATGGCAGTCGGGCCAGATAGCATGACGTCATAGATCGGAGTGAAGGGGCCTTGTGCTATTTAGGTGGTGTTGGCAGGGATGGCGGGAATGGGCGGGGAGGGAGACCATGGCTCGTGATCTGTCGTACAACCGAGTTGCGGGGTAATGGAGGGAGAGGGGGGAGACTCGGTCGCTCACTCGGTAGTTTGTTCGCTTGATCACTCGCTCTTTAATTCGCTCATTCGGACGTTCCATTGCCCAGCAGTTCATTCATGCGCTCGGTCTCTTCTTCGCTGGTTCTTTCAGGCTATTCGCTTACATTCAAATTATCGTCTATAATTACGTCGCAAATTTAGATCACCGCTCCTTGGCGCCTGTTCCTGCAGTAAGCCTCGGCGGCGTGGTCCCTAGTAACCGAGCGAACGAGCACAGGGCAGGATGAAAGCGCACGCGGAGCGCAGAGGAGGGTGAAAGAGTAATAGTGAAGAGAGCGCGAGGAGGAAAGCGGAGGAGGAGGGTGCAGCTAGTAACGTTGGGTGCAGCGGCACCATAGGGCGGTAAGCGGAGGAGGAGCATATGGCGAAAGCGTGAGCAGAAAAGCGTAGTGCCGCACTAGACGGGCTTTCCGGTGACGATTGCTATGAGATGGCGCCAGAGCAGCTCGCGTCGTCTGTATAGAAACAAAGCGCTGCATGAGCGGAGGTCTGTCTGTGGCGGCTGCTGCGAATCGCGCCCACGCATCACCCACGCTCTACCTCTCGCGATCTCCCGATTAGCGAGGCAGTCGTGCCATACTTCGCTCCTTTGGCAACGCTCCGCACGAGACAGATTGTCCGCTCCAGCCAATGTATCGCGAAATGAAAACACGTATACAGCTGTGGTCAATTTTCGCATTAATGAATCGTAATCGTCGGTGAATATTTTGGTTCAGTAATTACTCATACGCAGTTTACTGGATGCTTGCCGGGAACAACTCAGGTGGAGGAGGTATCCATTACATTAGCAGCAGCCGACTCTGGATCTAAACACATCATAACCGACTCGCGAAGCGCATGTCAAAATTATGAGGCAGGCTGGCTCACCCCCTTTGCTGAGAGAATATTGCGAAGCTGTATGAGGGACACAGATCCCTCCAATTGAGCACATCGTATGGACACGAGGTCACCAGGGCGTTAAGGGGAATGAGGCGGCTGATGCAGCTGCCCGAGCACTCATTTCTCGGGTACCTCCTCACAACGCGTCTGACCTAGAGGAAGAACTCTTGCTCCTATTTGAGGAAATTTGAGAATAAAAAAATTTAAGACCTTTCCGCTACCAGGAACACGGGGGGCACGCGAAGTTGTCGTACCCTCAAAATGGGGTGCCGCGTTCCCTAGCCTCCGGGTTCGCAGCCCTTCGTTGACGCTGGGCTTGGTAAGACGGGCTTTTAACGTGTGATCCGCTGCCTACCGCTGTTACCGAGCCTGGCCTTGGGCTGCCTTGGACACTGCATCCGCACGGCGAGCGCGAGCCTGCTACCGGCGACGTTGACGGCGTTTCTCGTCGAAGGCGGCCTGTTTCGCCGCCTACCGAACAATGCAGGCCTTTCCATCCGTTTGCCGAGCGTGCACTGCAAATGAGACCCGACGCCACGCGCCAGCCTCTTTCCTTCCCGTGCCCTTCTGCCGGCGTCTGCCCGCTCCTGATCGGGTGCTCCTGTGAGGTGTTACGAGCGCGTGACCCACGTGTTTCGCCAGCGCCAGATGGCTTTTTTACGGTCAACGTACAACGGCACCGACAATTTTGAGGCATTACGAGCTTCGCTTGAATATGGATAATCATCGCCTGCACCCAGCGCCAGCCAAGGGATTGGGGAAGGCCAACGAACCAGAGCACTGCACGGGCTCGGGCTTACCCGAAAGCCCGGGCCGGGCCGGGTAAAACAGTTTTTTCACGGGCTCGGGCCGGGCTCGGGCACGGCATGTGCTTTTTGACCCGGGCCCGGGCGGGGCTTGGGTTTTTTGACGTGGGTCCGGGCCGGGCTCGGGCTTTCTGGTGGTGTGCATGTAACGTGCAGCGAGTTATTCTCGGGCGTCTCAACTCTGAAAAACATTATTTTTCGGTCTAGGGCCGGGTTCGGGCCTGTTTCGAGTCGGGATCAGGCCGGGCTCGGGCCTAAAGTAAAGGGGTGGCGGGCCGGGCCGGGCGGGTAACGTAGATTATTTCCAGGCCCGGGCCAGGCCCGGGTCTAGCCATAAAAGTTTTGATCGGGCTCGGGCGGGCCGCCCAACGTAAAAAAAACACCGCATATCCACGGGCTGAATGATGAAGAGTGGGCGAAGCTCCGGAGGGAATCATCGGTAAACCGTGAATCTTCCGTGTAATTCGCCCAGTCTCGCCGCACTAAATCGAACGATTGACTTCCACCAATGACACGCGCCATATGTGACGTCATTCCTATTTTATAACAGCGCCCTTCATTATAATTGCACCATCTCCCGCTTAAGGGGACGCTAGCACAAACGCGTTAGAAACGTGCAGTACTCTCTAGTAAGGGGGGAGAGGCCACAGCGTCTTACGCAGCCGTTTACACATGCCGGAACGTGCACCGCGTTTGCCGACGCCATCACATGACTGCTGAGAGAGTATAACCCCCGTATTCGTAAACGCTCCTCGACTTGAACATGACTTGCCACCGCCTTCAACGCGTTTCGAACACGCTGCCCAAGGCGGTGGCAAGTCCAAGTCAAGTTCAAGTCAAGGAGCGTTTGTGAATACGGGGGTAAGGCGGAGAGGCCACAGCGTCTCACACCAGCTTCTTACACGGGCCGTAACGCGCTAGCACAAACGCGTTAGAAACGCGCAGTCTTTCGTTAATCTTGGGTATTTATTGTCATCGTGGTGCGTGTGTCCATGTGCGCTTCGTCGCGTAGTGGTTAGCGCCGCGCGTTCGGAAGCGAGGGGTCCCTGGTTCGATTCCGCGCTACGGACACAACTTTCGGAATTTTTTTTAGGGCCCAAGCTACTTAGGGTGTGGGTCTGTCCCTCCTCTGTAGTATGTAGTAGTAGTAGAAGTCGTCGTCGTAGTAGTAGTAGTCGTTGTACTAGTCGTCGTCGTAGTAGGTAGCCACGTCTACTTTTATGAAAAAACATCTGGCGTGTTTCGTTGGTTTATTTCATCAATCAACGGCGTTTTGAACAATACGTTTAGTTTATACCGACATCTGGTACTAGCGTTAAGACTGGTTACACACTACGACGGGGACGAACGGGTGCCGCTATAAGGAGCTTCGCCCCTAAAACGGGCCCGGGCCGGGCCCGGGCTGAAAAAATCGGCCCGTGCAGTGCTCTACAACAAACACATTCTTTTACGGCTTTTCACAAACACGATGCTCTCTGCGGCGATCCTTAAACATTTTGACCCAATGGTCACCGGCACGAGCCACCATTGTCGGGGGGTGGCAGACACATTGCGCGTGGTCTGGGCCTGCCAAAGTAATCTAGTATTTATCCCTAAACCCAACCCTACCCGAGAGGACTGGGAGGCAGCCCTGCTTGGTTGCTCAGACCTCCAGGCCCAAAAGGCCTTGGTCCAGAGAGCCAGGATGGTGGCTTCGACCAATGCGGTTCCGGACTAGGGATCCCACCCAGTATATGCAGGACCCCACTAGGGTTCCCATACCTCTCTTCACTCTGAATAAATGCCTTTCAGCGCCATTGCGCTCCTTCACGCTATATTTAGAACAGCGTGGACCCTGCTGCACATACAATTTTTAGTGGTTGACGATTTGCAGCAGGAATTGCATCTCAAAATAGTCTCGTACGTCGTTTTATGCTAAAAGTGCAGCATAAGCGGAGTATCCTTCGAAAAATATGATTTCTCAATCGGCATAGTATGTAATGATCGCGCTTTTCACATCTGGTTTCTTTAGATGGACCGTGAACCAGAAGGACCGCGATCGAAAGGAGTAATCGTTGGTTAAAGAAAACGAAAAAAACGCTGTTTATGTACTGAAACTGTTAACACAAACCATCATCCATAACACCGAAGCACATTTGAAATTACACAGCAAGTAATGATATCGAAAGGGGCTAAAATGCGTAATAAAAACCCATAAGTACTCACATTCAGCTTATGCCCATATGCAAAAACATGCTTACGTCTGGTAATTTAAGCGCTGTTAGAGTTGTTTACTATGTAAACCATGTTCCTCAAATTGCTCATTTCTTTAATAAGTGAGTCAGAAAATGACAAGCACGCATTAGCAAATAAAAATAAATTGTGCTGGAACTATCCACGACAATTATCAATGTAAGCGAAGAGACGAGCGGGCGACTGTCCCGTCTTACTTCCCCTTTGTCCCTCCCCGAAACCTGGGGCGCTAAAACGCAAAAATATTCCATTCTGTTTTATTCCCCATTTCCTGCCGTCAAATTCAGGTAACTTCGTTTTCAAGACTACGTTTTCTGAAATGCCATTTTAAAGTATTTTCTGCATAACGTAAAAAGAAAAAGTTTTACGGCATATTTCATTTGAACTCTAAATTTATATCGAGTTTACCATTGGTGGTTTATTGTCGAATATAAAGTAAGAACAACATCGATCGCTCTGAATTGGTACGGCGTATTTGAGAAAGTGTGTGCAGTCGCAATCTCGCGTATCGCCAGCGTATTAGATTACCGAGGTGGCATATTGGCCAAGCCTTGCAGTCTACGTGACCAGTGCGCATCGCTGAGCACCATCTCCACCATTGTCCCAACGCACAGCATTGCCCAGTCGGTTCTCCCGTGCTGTCACTCGCTGCTCTATTATGATTGTCTCATGGCAGCTGACCCGTTTACTTTCTATGATCGAGTCGCGCATCCACAGCCGTCAGCTGCTTTGGGGAGGCCATCTTAGCTGTAAGAAGAAAGCAATACGGGAGTGCTAATGCACCGTTCCGCACTCGATTCCATTTACACGCGGCGCGTCCCGCCTAAGTCTGCCGCGTGACCCTGTCGGTATGATAAGGTTGAATACACACGAGGGCAGCGCATCGACATTGAAAGTGTTTTTAAACAACTATCATTGTAATGTAAACATTTCCGCAAGTGACAGTGCATTATAAATGCTTAATATGATCTTACCATTTCGATGGTGCAGTTGTTGGGAATGCAAAGTCCATTTTTGCAACGTCCTTCAAGTCTCCTTGTAACATTTTGACGTCGCTCTTTATCGCCAGTCTGTCATAAGCACGATGTAAAAAAGAGATACAAGTACGAGTGGTTATCTTTTGCTTATAGAAGTAAACACCGATGAGCGAAATCGCTAATTGCCTCTTTCGTGGTAAAGTATTAGTTGAACGAATGTTTTTACTCGAAAAAAATAACATATAGGTTTCGAGCGTGTGACATTTTCCCAAATATGTTTACTTCATTGCAAACGGTCGACCAAAACGATGTGAAGTGAGAACGGGCCCACGCGCGTCGCGCGCTGGACAGCGGTGCTCTCTAGGCGAGTTCCGAAGAACTAAGACTGCTTGATGGCTATCTCGATGGCGAAGTAAAGGTGGTAAAGCAGCAATGGGGAACCAGCGCGGGCCAGACGGCGCTAAGGCCGCTGGAGAGGGTTACTAAAATTTGCTGACACTGTGCAGTAAGGCGGCCACGAATACTGCACGGCATGTTTAACTACAACAGACGTGCGCCTGCACTTATGCTCGCTTAGGCCAATGCGCCGAGCCAAGTTCTGTCCATGTACATATGAGTTACGAGGAGCGCATGCGCTGTTACGTTCTAGCACGTCAGTGTGCAGGCAGGTCACAAGCTGGGCATATGTGCTTCAATATGAGCGGTGAATTTGCTGATAAAAAATCGTAGCGTGTGTTAATGTAAACTGTGTCCACCGTTCACTAGGCGGCGTGTTACGGCACTGCGGTAGGCACGCGAAGCTTCAATGCTGGTTGCCATAAGTGCGTGGAATAAAGCAGCATAAGGTTCTATATAAATGCGTTGAAACGCGGTTGCTTCACACTACACCTGTGAATGCGAAATTTCTTCTCCTCGGAGATTTCCGGCCCGCGTGACGGAAAAGACGGGTCACCTCTTCCATAAATATGACAATGTTTCCGTTTGCCAGCTGCACTCGGGCTTGTAGCAAATGTTAGGCCCTTTCCCTTCGGACGACGCTAGTAAAAGTCTTCAGGAAATTGCTTCGGAAGTGCTCCCACGTTGTTAGAGAGGCCCCTTCGGTTCTCGAACCAAGTCTTGGCAACCTCCATCAAGGAGAAGAACACATGGCCCAGCTTGTCCTCTTAGTTCCGACTGTTGCAGCTTGCAACCATGTCGAAAGTCTTGAGCCAGGTTTCTGCGTCATGGGACGAAGATCTGTGGAAGATAGTTGGTTCCCTGGGCTGTTGCAGTACGATGGCTGCAGGCAAAGCTCAGTCCGTCATTGCGGCAGTTGATGTAACCACGATCTTCCTGGTTCTTCCAGGTAGAAGTCCATGCACTGAGCGCAGGTTTTTTTAGCCTGTGGCTAGCTCGATAGTCCTTGGCGACGTTGGGGGTGTCTTCGGTGCTCGCGCCTGAAGGAGGCATCGAGTACAAGAACACAGAAGAACCTACACCAGATGTTTAGTTTTCGTGACGGTGAAGAATTGGACCGTGGCAGAATGACGAATCGCAAAACTAGTTATTGGGTAAACCTGCGCCCAAGAAAACGAGTTACACTCGGGAAGGACAATAGGGAGAATCACATCCGTCAGTCGTCGAAATCAGATCTGTGGATCAGACATATGGGTATTTATACATGATACATTGAACCTTCCAGCGTTATCGCTCGTGCTTGCGCAAGTTCTAGAATGCGTACTGCTACTCGTGTTGCGCGAGCAATATGATTAGACAAGGCTGGATAGAACATAGACACCGGATAGAACCAGCGATAACATTCCAGAAAACTTCGGCGTAGAAACGCGCGTTTTGCGTTGAGTCGTAACGTTCAGTCTTTGTTAGGCACTGAAATGTGGTCACTGGATAAATATAGACAAGTACGCGTATCGATGTACTACTCGAAGTGAACGGACAGGCTGTGCGAGTTGTAGACAGCAGAGCTTCTCTTTATTTACATGAAGAAGCAGAGACAAAGCAGAGGACATACAGACAGAACAGTCTCTGCGAGGTGCAATGGCTCTGAAAAAAAAAAATACCGCGAATGGATGCACCCAAAGCTAATGTAGCAGTGATGGTCGGTGCAAATGCTTACACTGGAGAGAAAGCATTAAGTATTGCTTTCCATTTCTCGTTCAAACATCAAGTTTCTGAACCTTAGCGTACACTGGTATGACTCTGTGTCTGTTCGCAAACAGGTTCCCGAGCTGCAGTCTGTGGCTCGAGCACATATTCGGATAAAAATTCGCATCGTGACTAAAGGAGATAACATTGCTATAATGTATCCAGAATTATACTCTCGCTGAGGTTATCCTCCTGGTTTTGCAAAGTCTGAATTTTCGTTTAAACATGGCACCACTCTAGTACCGAAGAAACCAACATCACCAGCGAACATAAACCATGGCATAATCTCCAGATTGGGAAGATGCTCGGCCTCAGTAACACCGCGATAACTGCCGATAAACATATAGCACTGCAGAAAGACAAAAACGCACAATTTTGCAGGACTATAGAGCATATATAGGCCAGGCACTTCTAATCCAATTTCGTGTTCCTAAAATATGCGGAATTACTGACAAGATATAAGGATGTACTTGGGTTTATAGATAGGATATTTGGGAGGGCTTTCGTAAGTACAGTTTCAAGAGGATACAAATAAGTACACTACTTTTGAACTCAATTTGATTATTAGGGTTAAACTGTCTCTCCTTCGGATAATAGAACTCAGTCGGCTGCTTTCAGAATGCGATGAATATTGTTCTGAATCCTTTCATTGGTTAGTTTGCAATGTCTTGTTAATGGTATTATCGTGTACTTCAAAACCGAGCATATCCATGAACAACACCTGACATCATCATCGTCATCTTCTTCAGCCTATATTTTATGTCCACTGCAGGACGAAGGCCTCTCCCTGCGATCTCCAATTACCCTTGTCTTGCGCTAGCGTATTCCAACTTGCGCCTGCAAATTTCCTAACTTCATCATTCCATCTGGTTTTCTGCCGACCTCGACGGCGCTTCCCTTCTCTTGGTATCCATTCTGTAACCTTAATGGTCCACCGGTTATCCATCCTACGTATTACATGGCCTGCCCAGCTCCATTTCTTCTGCTTAATGTCAACTAGAATATCGGCTATCGCCGTTTGTTCTCTGACCCACAACGCGCACTTCCTGACTCTTAACGTTAGTCCTAAGATTTTTTTGTTCCATCGCTCTTTATGCGGTTCTTAACTTATTCTCCAGCTTCTTTGTTAACCTCCAAGTTCTGCCCCGTATGTTAGCACCGGTAGAATGCAATGATTGTACACTTTTCTTTTCAACGACAGTGGTAAGCTCCCAGTCAGGATTTGGCAATACCTGCCGTATGCACTCCAACCCAATTTCATTCTTCTGTGAATTTCTTTCTCATGGTCAGGGTCCCCTGTGAGTGATTGACCTAGGTAAACCTACACGTTTACAGACTCTAGAGGCTCATTGGCGATCTTGAATTCTTGTTCCCTTGCCAGGCTATTGAACATTATCTTTGTATTCTGCATATTCATCTTCAACCCAATTCTTACACTTTCTTGATTAAGGTCCTCAATCATTTGCTGTAATTCGTCTCCATTGTTGCTGAATAGGGCCATGTCATCTGCAAACCGAAGGTTCCTGAGATATTCGCCGTTGATCCTCACTCCTAACCCTTCCCAGTCTAAGAGCTTGAATACTTCGTCGAAGCATGCAGTGAATAGCATTGGAGAGATTGTGTCTCCTTGCCTGACCCCTTTCTTGAGAGGTAACTTTCTACTTTTTTTGTGGAGAACCAAGGTAGCTGTGGAATCCTTGTAGATATTTGCTAAGATATTCAAGTATGCCTCCTGTACTCCTTGATTACGCATTGCCTGTATGACTGCTGGTATCTCTACGGAGTCAAACGCCTTTTCATAATCTATGAAAGCCATATAGAGAGGTTGATTGTACTCCGCAGATTTCTCGATTACCTGATTGATGACATGGATATGATCCATCGTAGAATATCCCTTCCTGAAGCCAGCCTGCTCTCTTGGTTGACGGAAGTCAAGTGCTGCCCTGATTCTATTGGAAATTATCTTGGTGAATATTTTGTACAATACTGAAAGCAAGCTAATCGGTCTATAATTCTTCAATTCTTTAACGTCTCCCTTCTTATGGATTAGTCCTGGCATATGTCCTGGTTATGGAGGACCTGACATATGTCCTCACATATGTCGCAGTTTCTCCCGAAAGGCGAAGCATCGATTGCGATAGCAAAGTAGTAGACAGCTATACAAAGTAAGGTTAGTGGTTTTATCGGCCATATAGAGTTGTAAATATTTGCTTACTAACTAAATAAACAAACACGGTGTCATGCGCACACAGGTAAACATGAACACATCTCGTTCGATGACCACGGAAACCCGTCAAAACGCTGGAGTGAGAAAGCGCGACAGCAGCAGCGGGCAAAATTACCTTCGCGCTGTCTCTTCTCGCTTCAACGCGAACTAAACGCCGAAAGCACAGTGAATACGAAGCTAACGGCACTCGGCGCATACACTTTGTACCCATCACAGATGGCTTTGAAGATGAGGCCCCTGTGGGCGCACACTTCGGCGACATAGCAGATAGCTTTCAAATACGGGGCCCGCGCGGCAGCTGCGTCAGCAGCAGCCGCAAGAAGAGAACGCACTCCAACCCCCATCGTCTCCATCGCCTCCTCCCTGTGCCCCGCGGGCGAAGGAAGATCGCGCGCTTCCGGCTGCCATCCTCTCTCGCGTGCGCGAGGTTAAGCTGCGGTTGCCGGCTCACTCTCGCGTGCTTTCACTCGCACACACAGCGTACGGTGCGCGGCGACGGTTTTATCGCCCTTGGACTTTATACGGAACCTCTCGGCGGTGACGACGGCAAAAATGCGCTTGGAGTGTTCATATAATTGATATAGCAAGAAAACAAGTTTCTTTAGGAACAAATCAACATTTTGGGTAGAATACTGGATGCACTATAAAAGATACGAATGCAGAGTCAGCGACCCGCATCGCAAACCTCTTCAAAACTTTCGACGTTCACCCACTGCGCATGCACATGTTCGGCAGGTCATTTTAGAGCATTTACCAAAGTGTTTGCTCTCAAAAGTAGATGTTTGACTGGGCTCATTTACACACAGAGAAATACAGCGGACTTGTGCGACCTTGTTGAGTGACACCTCAATTTCCAGCGAAGCGTTTTTTCGAGCTGTGGCAATAATGTTATTTGCATGCCAATAAATAACATACTTTAAAGGTTTCACTACATATGACAGGGCCGTTTGAAATCGTATCTGCATAACGCTTTCGAAAACATTTAAAGAATTTTTTACAAAACAAGAAATTTGGGTACACACATGTGCTTCACGTTACTAATTGTTGATATGTTAACCTGTCTATCAAGGATGGAAACGTTAATGTTTCACCACACATTACACTAAACACAAACTTTGTGTAGAGTTCTCTCGGGACATTGGGTAACATCCACATAATCGAATAACGGCGATGCGAATATTTTTTATCTATTGCGTAAGAAATGTTTTGCAAAGACCATATCCGATCCAAACAGGTTTAGGATCGCACGAACATTTTCATTTTCCGTTGCCCCTTTCTTTTCCGATCTATTTTTCGATATCGGTGGACTTTTTAGTTCTGCTAGGGCATCGGGCTAACTTTGACGCAACTCGCAAGAAACACGCATAGCACTCTGGAGCGCTTACATACGTAATTCATCACGCAGGCCTCATATACTGCACCCACTTTGAACTTTGCCGACACATAATTCATAAGTTAGTCCTTATAGTCAACTGAGGACACCGTAAAAATTCTTGCTACAAACCTCGCATACAGAAACGAAAAGAACAAGCATTCGATAAATATTTTCAAAACTCCTTCTTAAAGGGCCCCTAAACCACCTTCGATATTTTTTGAGCATTTCAAACAAACCTGCGCATCGAGTTCAGAATGCCGTCACGATCAACGATGCTAAACGTTGCAGCGCTACGCTCAGCGGGCGCGCAAAAAAATAAAAAAAAACAATGCCGTGCTCTCCGAGCCTTACCGGTATCCCCAGCGGTCGTCGAGACGTCACCAGGGTGCATCTGGTGTAGAGCACTTCACGGGCCCTGGCTTACCCGAAAGCCAGGGCCCGGCGTGGCCCGGGCCGGGTAGGGCAGTTTTTTCACGAGCTCGGGCCGGGCTTGGGCACGGCATATGCTTTTTGACCCGGGCCCGGGTCGGGCTCGGGTATTTTGACGCGGGCCCCGGCCGGGCTCGGACTTTCTGGTCGTGTGCATGTAACGTGCAGCAAGTTATCCTCGCGCGTCTCGACTCTGAAAAACCTGTTGCCCCGGTGCAGCTGGAAGCTAGCAGTGCTACTCCTGTGTACTTCCCTTTTCTTCTTCTGTCGTATTTTACGCTGTTTGTACAGAATGTAAAAGTCCAGAAAGACCGAAGTTGACTCAAACCAAACGATGCCATTGTATTCCTGACCTAAATCAATGTAATTAATGATTACAGCGCGGTGTAATTAAGCGCATTCGCGACTTGCTGATTCTTCAAAGGCGAATTGGAAAAACGATGACTGGTAAGGTAATTCGTCACGTGGCTGAAACATGGCACTGCGTCCATACGTGATTGCACGCATGTTCTCAACCGACCGCCTAGCAGCAGCACATTACGCTGCACCATGGAGGAACGAGAAGCTTTCTTTCTCTATTTACTCCATCCATGCGCTGCGCTCACGACCGCTCGTGGCTGCGCTTCGGTTAGAGTGCACTATAATACTGTTGAGTGGGACGAGCGGCTGGGGCGGCGCATGCCTTGCAGTGAGGCGCCCGACGTGGAAAAATACCGTGGCGGCGCTGCGATAGAAGGGGATTGGGACGCATCAAGGTCGCGCCGTTCGAAACTGCTGGCGATAGTGCTCAGCAGGGTCATTCGTACTACTTCGCGCGCTGGTATTTGCGTTCAGACCGCTCAAATGGTGTTCAGAATTGCATACGACATGTATTTATGCCTTAAGAATAAGTTACTTTCATTCTCTTCCTTATTTTATTTTTTAATGCCGCTCGGTGATCTTTTTCGGTTTCGGGCTGGGTTCGGGCCGGTTTCGAGCCGGGCTCGGGCCGGGTTCGGACCTAAGGTAAAGGGGTGGCGGGCCGGGCTTTGCGGGTAAAGTATATTATTTCCGGGCCCGGGTCACGCCATAAAACTTTTGGTCACGATCGGGCGGGCAGGCCGACGTAAAAACGGGCCCGGGCTGAAAAAATTGGGCCGTGCAGTGCTCTAATCTGGATATACTGTTTAGCTTCCCCAGAACACATTCAGGTAGACGCAACCACTCGCTAACCTCAAGCTACATACCCGTTACCACTCTCTCCCTAAAATTCAGTGCACCCGTGTCTAAAAAATACGTATATTTGATATTAAAGCGAAAATCAGAAGAGGTAAGAACACTGATGACCACGACACGGGCGGCTATCCGCGATTAACAAAAGTCCATCGTTCCTAGATCCACACATGCGTTGACAACCACGTGTCGATCAGCCATCCCGATCGGCATCTTCCTTGCTGTCAGGTGGTCTCCCCGAAAAGTAGGGCTGCATTGATACCAGGTGAAACCTTTGAGCTACGCATCGTGGGTTAACTTTCAGCGTCTTTGTCTTTTGTGCACTGTCATGCTCCTTGCGCAGCGAAATCACTAACCTTGTGTTGCCACGGAATATAATCAACCCTATGCTAAAAATAACGTCGGATTGGAAGACGGGTCTACCAGTTTTACTCACAAGTGATCATACAAAACACATCACATTCTTTATAAAATGGACCAATTTTTATCAAAGTTCAATGAGGTTGCACGAAGTGGCGTTATTTGTTTTATTTAGTGAACCCTCTTGAAGCAGCGGAAAGGACAACGTGAATGAATACTTAACGGTAGCGACTAATACGATAATTGCTGAGCAAGCTTTGGAACATTACCAAGAAAAACCCGACCTGGAAATAATTGCTTAAATATTTGAATATTCAATTGAAACTATTTAGCATTTAAGTGCGCCAGAAGTCGGATAACTAATTGCGTGTGCTTACAGCATATGAATACGACCTAAAACGTTATCGCCATCCTAAAGTCATATTATAAGTACAATATAAACCGCAACGAGATGCTCCTGACTAATTATAACAGGTGTAACGTACTAAACACTGGCTATGACAGAGAATGTAGTGATATGAGGAAAGTGCTGCTTCCGTGGTGGCAATTAATTGAACGCATCCACTGCAAACTGACCAGAACAGCACCTGCCACCGCAATGGACAACGGCCACTAGTTGAAAAGGCACTGACAGGTTGTTTTCTAATAGTTTTGTGCGTGTTAAATAAAGATAACCAGCTTCGAAGCTACAGAAAAACTGCTGTCATGCCTCAGGTTTGCCCTAAATAATTTACTATAATAGGTTTTCTAACAGCGAGTTTCTGTTTTGTTTTCCAAGAAAATTTTGGAGCGGGATCAGGCTCTTGAAGTCGTCTGATATTCTCCTATTCGTTGCACGGCTTGACCTAGCAGCATAGCAGACGTCCAATCCAGCTATGGCGAGTGCTAAAACATGATGATGTTCCACTCTGATGTCACCACCTTGTGCACCATGTTATCTTTGCACATACACTTCCTGTGGAATGTCAGATGATCGCGTTCGTAGCAAAGCTATTATAGTAAATTATTTAGGGCGCTCTCAGGCTTTGAAGTATTTGTTCTAGGATTTCGAGGTCAGTACGTTCCTTAAAAATAAGTACGTGCTAAAAATGTATTGTCAGCACCCATGCAATTAGTTGTTTCGGTTTGCGTCGAACGCCTTGTGTAATGCAAAATATGCTTAATAGCTGGGTGCACTTAGCAACGTGCGTGGTATAATACAGTATGATGTCATTTTGCTGACCCAGTCAGCTTTCTGAGGTGCTAAAAATTCTAAGCAAGGGTACGTACTCTGCAATTAGTACCGTCTGGGTAGTGTCCTCCACCGTTACACGTACAACTGGCGACTGAAATTGCCTGGAATGAAAAAAGAAATATGACACTCAGTTTGTTGCGTGATAGCAAATTTCAGACAAGATCATCCGAGTACTGTGTTTTCAGCAAACTTTGCCAGAATTGTAAGATGCCCGCGAATTCTGTTGACGTGTGAATTTCTTGCTTTGGTTTATTTGAAAAGAACGCAGAGTAATTTAGACAAAAGCACGTCTGTTGCATTTACTCATGTCAGTAAGAATGTTGTATTGAATTCAGCAACATCTTCGACCACGGAACTTTTCCCATAACACTCCAATTTACTCAATTGCTGCTTAGCAGTTCTGGCAGTTCCCCCCTCAACAAATGTCAGTTTGCGCTATTTGCATCATGTCAAGCTTTTTGGGACCGCTATATCTATATATGAAAATGCAGCAGCTTGCTATATTGAACCCACGGGCGAGGGAAGGTGCGAATAAAATACTATAATCAGCCGGACCCAACGACTCGTGTTCCTTATGGCATGAAATCGTTGGATTATCAAATGCTGGAACTATTGAATCTCCGTCAAGAGATAGCATTCTCAGTATCTTATCAGCATACATAATCTAATCAAACCACTTACAGCTATCACTGGCGAATTTCAGTATGTATTCGCGACTTATCGTAAATATGTTCGTGAAAATGACCTTGGTCGAACGTTTCAAAACCATTTCATTACAAATAGAACACTGAACTGAAGCTTTTAGATTTTAAAGGCATGTGTCACTTCTGATTTTGTCGATTTCATTTCCAGGCTATTCTAAGTAAGAGCTACACTATTATTTGTTTCCCGGAAAGAGCTTTACAGCAGATAGTTCATGTTTCGAAGAAACGAGTGCCACTTTTTGGTTACGTGGATCGAACATTTGAATTGTATAGGTTGCTTATGTGTTCTGAAAACAGTTGCTGAATGCTCGCTTTCTCCCAATTTTTATGCACTATGCGCGGCATTTTGTTGTTTCCCCGGTATCCTCGGTAAACTATGCGGGGCGTGGTGTTTATGTTTATTAGAAGTACGAAGCAGTGTTCTCAGTGACGAGCGATAAATGTTTATTCTGTGTAGCTTCACTACGGCCTTTGTAGAAAGTGACTCATTCAAGCGTTCCAGGGTGTCATACTACCGCTAATCGAAATGTTTCCCAGACTCCTACGACAACAGGATAAGATACACACTTGAAATTTCGTGAAAATAGGGGGAGTTTTAAGTGCAATGACTTGGCGAAACGGTCACTTTCCTGCTTTAAATACAAACGTTGCAGGCATTAAAGGGCCTCTAAACCACCCAGAGATCGAAATTTAGTTGTGGTGTTGCAGTTGTGCACGAGTCTGCAACGCACACGTAGCCCCGATAATTTTTCGAAATTGTGCCGTAATAACGGAGTTACATGCGTTTAATGATCAAAAAACAGCCCTCGCTCGTTTCGCTCATTCCTTCGCTATTTTCCTCGTCCGACAGTCCCCACAGTACCCACAGACCCAACACGAAAACTCGAGGTACACCTCAACGGGGGCCTCATACCAGGGAAGTCATTGCTCAGGGTGCTGGGCATGTGGCTGCAGTCTAACCAGCGTGCTACCCACACCCTTACGCTCCTCAAAACCAGTGTCAAGGCGATATCACGCATGATATCCCGTGTAACATCCAAGAATAGAGGCATGAAGGAAGGGGACACCCAACGACTGGTCAAAAGCCTGGTGGTGAGCAGAATTACATACAGCCTGCCCTAATAGCATCTCACACAATCCGAGATGAAACAGGCCGGCACGCTCTTGAGGATGGCTTTCAAGACCGCTCTCCACCTGCCGATGTGTACATCGGCTGAGACATTAATGGCGCTGGGGTTACATCACGGGTAACCTGTATGCCGACAGAGCAGCTCGAGAATTTGCACATAACCGAGCACTCATCACGCCCACTGCAGATGACCCTGACCCAGTTGACCCCGAGTATTCAGCAACCCTGAACTACCACAGAGGGAGTCGCTTGCGATATCCCCCACCCCATCGTAAACTATAGACGGAGGATGCCGCTGCCTGGCGTAGGCTCCAGACAGGCACTTACACGAACCTACACATATTACATCGCATGCACCCCACAGCCTACAGGGACGAATGCCCGTTGTGCGGGTAGAGTGACCTAGAATATGGGAGAGTGTCCAAAGCGCCGGCTCCGACGAGGGCCTTTTTCCGTGAACTGCCGCGCCGCGCCGCTGCTGCTCCGGACCCGTGGGGTTTTCGCGCTCGCGAAGCGTGCGGGAAGCGAGGGTTGTCTGCTACGCGCTGTAGTTTTTTGCGTTCAGTTTCCATGCAAAGCACTTAATGTATATTTAACTTCACCAGTGTGGTGCTGCATGGAGCTTACCCATCTTTGAGCGTTTCTTTGTGCTTGGGCAGCAAGATAATGCAAAAACTAACGTATCAAACTCATCAGCGCGGCCTAGCTCCGGTGCTAGAAATCAAGAACCGTATTACGGTAACTGCGCGTGCGTAGAAACGCGCAAAATGAGCCCGCGCAAGGAAAGAACGTAAAAAAAACGTTATTCGCATGGGTACGCGGGCAATAGGACCATGCTTGCAAGAATAAGAGTAACGAAAAAAAGTAAATTACTCGCGCAGTCAAGTGAAATACTTACGTGCGTGCAGTGACGTCTTTGCTCACCATTACGCGCTTTTCGCTCACGGTCAGTAGTGGTTTACAGCTATATGCAGATGTATTTATTCAAATATTTTTAGCCACGACAATATTTTATTATTAACAGAGCAGAGTGAGAAGGTGTAAGGGAAGCAAGAGAAAGAGCAAAGACGGCCCTAACGCCGCAATATTGTCACGCTGCACGGCGCAACTGAAGGAAGAGGAAGTAGAAGGGTGCGCGAGGAGCTGGCCGCTGCCTGTTGGGCTTGGATGACCGTCCTGTCCCTTGCGCTACGCTAACCATCCATCATTCTTGTAAATAAAACCATCCCATCCGTTACAATTTGGAGGAGGTGCTGGGTACATCACACTGGACGACCGAGCTCTACTACTCCTTCGACGCAGCAAGGGGTTGGCCGGGCTACCACCAGGAGACGTCGACATGAGCGATTCGGACGGAGGCGACGTTCGCGAGGAAATCGCGGCAGAAAACATTCGCCCGAGGCAAGCCGGTTATTGGACACCTCATCGAGAAGCACGCACATTCTCAGGCAAAGCGAATGAGGACGTCGAGGACTGATTGAGACACTACGAGAGGGTGAGCCGCCACAATGAATGGAGCGCTGCTGCGCGGCTCTCTAACGTTGTCTTTTTCCTTGCGGGAACTGCCCTCATGTGGTTCGACAATAATGAGGGCTCGCTCACAACTTGGGGCAGCTTCGTCGAAGAGATAAAGAAATGCTTTGGCGATTCTCTATCGAAAAAGAAAAAGGTTGAGCAGACACTTTCACGACGAGCGCAGTTACCGGGAGAGACGTGTACCACCTATATTGAAGAAATCCTGAAGCTTTGCGGAATTGTGAAAGCAAACATGTCGGACGAGGACAAGGTCGGACACCTAATCAAAGGAATTGCCGAAGATGTGTACAATTTTTTGATCTCTAAGGAAGACCTCACTACCCCGTCCGACTTAAGGCGTCACTGTCGTACGTTCGAGGCTCTGAAGACATGCCGCATTCTTCCGAAGTTTGGTCGGCTGGACAACGTGGCCAACTTAGCAAGTGTGGACGTATCTGCCTCTAACGACCTGGCTGCTTTGGTCCGGCAAGTTATTAGAGACGAACTGGCTCGTTTTAAAGGCCCAGATGCCAACCGCGTGTGCCACCAATGCTCCGTTGATGAGCGCTACTTGGAGGCGCCGGCGGCCTGGCCGCGACCTGCCTGCGGTGACCGCCCCGTCTCCGACAACGCTCATGCCCAGAGCACCATGATCCAGCCACAAGCAACGAGTTTTGAACGGCGACATGACAGACAGCCTCGACGTGGGTCGTCTCCCGTCTACACTGCGCCTTGGAGGTTTGTACCCAACATCAATGAAAATCGCAGCCCACTTGTGTGCTACAGCTGCGGGGCTCAGGGACACATCGCGAGGTATTGCCGCCGTCGCCCACAGCGTGCTCCGCGAAATCGCGCGTTTGCGCCTCGCATGAAAGAAGCTACATGCTGGCAACCATTTGTCCCTTTACGCCAGCCACATCGAGACTACACGTACATGCCAAGGAATGACTCCCCCGTGTCCGACCGCAGCCTGACTCCACCGCCGACTCGGACACGTCGATCGCCATCTCCACGTCGCCGCTCGCCTACGCCGCCCCAGCTGGGAAACTAGCTGGTGCGACCGATGGAGGTGAGGTCGCGGGACGGTCACTTTTGTAGCGTTAGCTACACTGGCCTAGCCAAGCCCGTTTCGCGCGGCAGATCAAGAGCCGTGCTGTGCATGCGCAAGGATCAGTGATGTCACACGGCTTGCGCACCGGAGCCACCGGAGCCGGCACCTCTCGCGCACTCCGCCGCCGCCGCGCGCGACTCACCGCCGCCGGTCTGCGCATTCCAGAGGAGTGACGTCGTAGCCGTGGTAGACGCACTGGCGCCGGCTCGCGCTCGCTGTGCAGTCGCCGTCTGACACTGCGCTGGAGCCGCTGCGCTTCTGACTGGCGTTTGCCAGTGTGGTATAGCCATGGAGAAGGAGAGCGCAAATGCTGCTCAACAGCGCAGAAGAACGGAGAAGCTTGACTCATCGGATCCCGAAGTAGTTGCCTGGCAATTAGCGGTTGAGCGTAGGAGACAACCAGGAAAGCTAAGAATAATCAGCTGAACCTTTGCTAACGCTACGTAATCCTGGCATAGCCGAGCTAAGCCACTGCAACTTTTTCAAATGCCTCCGTCTGTCGCCATGGTGAAGAACAAAGTGTGTGTTTATGTCGATGGTGTTAATACTGTGGCTTTAGTAGATACTGGTGCTTCTGTGTCTGTGATGTGTCTTGCATTCAAGAATCGCCTTGGACCGAAAGTGATGTTTGCTTGGGATGGAAATACCACGTTTCGCAGAGTTGGCGGTGAACTGTTACGTCCTGTGGGAGTATGTTCCGTTGTGATATCCGTTGGTGGATAGGCATTTCGAACGGAATTTATTGTACTAGCACGCGCCACGCATGACATAATTCTTGGTATTGACTTTTTACGGGAGTGTGGAGCAACATTAGACTGCAGGGCTGGTGAAATTTCACTCAGCAACGATACCAGACCATCCGCACTAGACGACATTCCATTCGATCGTCAAGAAGTTTTTCCGTTTCCACTGATGTACTTTAGCCTGCGCAGACGGCATGTTCATCCCTTTGACCTCGTCGCGCGTCCGTACTGGTTCCTGCTGTGGATTAATTGAAGCTGAATATGTCAACACTCTAAAGAAGAATGTACTTGTCCCTCGGTCACTGATCGAAGTCAGAGAAGGTTGTGCTCACGTTTGGACGGTGAATGTGTCCTCCGAGTCAGTTGTTTTGCCGGCCGGACTGAAGGTAGCACGCTTTGAAGAAGATACTGTTGCGAGCATTCGTGCGGTTGCTATTTCTATGGACGCAAGCTCGCCACTCAGTGACCACTCATCAAAATTGAGGAGCATGATTTATAAATCGCTCCCCTCTTCCCACCAACACGCGCTCCAAGAGCTCCTTGCCCGCTATGCGTCAGTGTTTGACTTTGCTCAAGAGCATCTGCAGTCACCACCGCACTCCCGCGTACACCACCTCATCAATACTGGAACAGCGTCGCCGATACGACAGAAACCGTACCGCGTCTCTCCTGCCGAGCGCAAAGTGATCGCCGAGCAAGTTACAGACATGCTACAGAAAGGCGTCATCCAGGAGTCCAATAGCCCCTGGGCGGCTGCAGTCATATTGTTCAAGAAGAAAGATGATTAGTGGCGATTCTGCGTCGACTACAGACGCCTAAACGCAGTAACGAAGAAGGATGTGTATCCTCTGCCACGTATAGATGACGCCATTGACTGTTTACATTCTGCCTCGTACTTCTCTGTCGATCTGCGCTCAGGCTACTGGCAAATACCGACGCACCCGCCAGACAAGGAGAAGACTGCCTTCGTAACGCCAGACGGATTCTTCGAGTTTAACGTAATGCCTTTCGGATTGTGTAATGCTCCGGCGACATTCGAGCGATTCATCGACACCATCCTGCGGGGACTTCGATGGGTAATCTGTATGTGTTACCTGGACGACGTTGTCATTTACGGCAAGACATTCCACGAGCACAACCAACGACTCGAAGTTGTGCTTGACTGCATACGGCGAGCGGGACTGATCCTAAACTCCAAAAAGTGCCTCTTTGGCGAACGTCAAACGCTTGTTTTGGGTTTCCTCGTCCACAAAGAAGGGATCCGCCCAGACCCCCAGAAGCTTGCGGCAGTTCGTGGCTTCAAACAGCCGAAGACGGTGAAAGGCCTCCGCAGCTTCCTGGGACTATGTTCTTACTTTAGCCGTTTCATTAAGGACTTTGCACGCCTAGCTCATCCGCTCACGTCACTCCTTGACAAGGACGCACCGTTTAGATGGACTACTGAATGTGAGTCTGCATTCAGTCAACTAAAATTTCTGCTCACCTCAGCTCCAATGTTGCGCCACTTTGACCCAGAGGCCCCAACTGAGCTTCATACCGATGCTAGTTGTCTGGGTGTTGGAGCTGTAATCGTACAGATACATAGCGGACGCCAACACGTCATCGCCTACGCAAGCCGTACTCTTACGAAGGCTGAGCGGAATTACACCGTAACAGAAATGGAATGCATCGCGGTAGTCTTCGCCACCTACAAGTTTCGACCATACTTGTAAGGCCGCCACTTCACGATTGTGACAGACCACCATTCTCTTTGCTGGTTGGTTGGACTACGCGATCCATCTAGCCGATTAGCTCGGTGGTCATTACGGCTTCAGGAATACGACTTTTCTATCACTTACAAGAGTGGTCGCTGTCACACCGATGCTGACTGTTTATCTCGCCTTCCGTCAGCAAGCACGCGAGATACGGACGATGACTAAGATGAATACCTCCTTGCCATCTCCGCAGAGTTTCCTGATGCCACCGCCTTCAAGCGTGAGCAACAGCATGACCCTTCTATTCGAGCTATTCTTGACGCCGCTCGGTCACCTGCACGCGGCTCACCTTTCAATATTTTCGAAGATTTATTGTATAAGAAGAATTATTCTGCTGAAGGCGCTCCACTTCTGATCGTGGTTCCCCAGACGTTGAGACCTATCATACTTCACGCCATGCATGATGACATTACGTCAGGCCACCTTGGCTTTGCTCGGACACTTCACCGACTGCGTCAGCGTTTCTATTGGCCCAAGCTCTGGAAGGCAGTGAAACAGTACGCTTCCAGCTGTGCCATTTGCCAACGCCATAAGCAGTCAACCACGCCTCCTGCGGGTGCCTTGCAGCCAGTTAAAGCGCCGACCGTGCCATTTGAAAAAGTTGGTGTCGACTTGCTAGGTCCCTTCCCCAAGTCTACTTCTGGTCGTCGCGGGATTATTGTTTGTGTGGACTATTTGACCCGATACATTGAGACGGCGGCGCTCGCTTCGGCTACAGCAGCAGACGTTTCATCGTTCCTGCTGTACTCCGTCAATCTCCGCCATGGTGCTCCACGCGTTGTGATTAGTGATATTGGACGGCAGTTTACTGCGGATGTTGTTGAAGAACTACTACGTTTTATGGATCTGATTACCGGCATTCGACCCCTTACCATCCGCAAACAAACGGACTCACTCAGAGCACGAATCCTACACCGACCAACATGCTTGCCATGTATGTCTCCACCGATCACAAAAACTGGGATTCAATCTTACCATTTGTTACGTACGCTTACAACACTGCCAAGCACGAAGTCACTGGCTATGCGCCTTTCTTTCTTCTTTATGCTCGCAACCCCCAAAGCTTTATCGACACCATCCTTCCCTGGTCCCCACATGATGACTACTCATTAAGCCAGACTTTATGTCGTGCCGAAGAAGCGCGTCGACTGGCCCGCCTCAGGACTCTCTCCTCTCAAGATCGTGCCAAGACTAGTTATGACGCTCGACATGTGCTCGTCACATATGCTCCTGGGGACTTTGTTTTGCTTTGGACACCTGTTCGGAAAAAGGGGCTGTGCACGAAGTTTCTGTCTCGATACACTGGCCCATACGTTATACTGAAACGACTGAGTGACGTGACCTACGTCATCGCAAGAGTGACTTCGCACAACCGGCGGTCACGTAACACGTAAGTCGTGCACGTCGCCAGACTCAAACTGTACCACCATCAGGCTATGTAACTCGCTCGGAGAACTTCGTCTGCCCCCAGAGAAATTGTCACGCTGCTGTGTAACTCGCTCGGCGAGCTTCTCTGCTGGGGATGGCGACTTCAGCGGTGGCTGCGTCTAGGAAGCGCACCGGCCTCCAGAGTGACACCGACAGCGACGATACCAGTGTCTACTCGCTCAGCAGTGCGGACTTCTCCGATGACGACTTTCAGCTTGTGAGAAGCCGCAAGGCGAAACGAAGAAACACCAGGGCTTATTTGTCTTCAAGCACGTCGACTGCAGGACCAACTCGGAATAGCGCAGTCAGTACAATTTTATTTATACCAGAACTCGCTACCGACAACCTGAGGCGACTCAACCGACAGTCTGTCTCGGTGTTTCTCGAAGCGGTGGCGCCAAATCAAGTCACGGATGTCAGAGTAAACGCACGCAAAAATGTCTTGGCTATTGACGTCATACATGAGACGGCACGGGTCACTTTGAGCAAACTTACGGAACTTGGCGGCATGAAGGTCCGCTTGTGCATTCCTCTGGGCAGTGATACCACTACTGGTGTCATCAGCGACGTGGACGTCTCCATCTCCAGCGCCGACTTGCCGATTTTAATTAAGCCAGCCGTTGATGGCTGCGCTATCACTCACGTGTCTCGACTCGGCACATCCCGCTGTGTGAAGGTGGTTTTCAAGGGCGAGTCTCTTCCCTCACACGTCAAGGTGGGCCACTTTAGACACCCCGTGCGTCCATTTATCCAAAGACCACTCCAATGCCCCAACTGCCTGAGGCTGGGTCAGGTGAGCGCTGTGTGCGAGAATACGAGAGTTTGCTCGCGCTGCGCACAACCCCACGCCGCAGACTCCTGTGTAGCCACGGTGCTCAAATGCCCAAATTGCATTGGGTCCCATGACGCTACCTCAAAGGACTGCCCTAAAATGAGGAAAGAAAGGGCGGTCTTGAAGCAGATGGCAAGAGACCATTCGTCTCGTCGGGAAGTTGTTGCGGCCATTAGAAAGCGACGCTCCCGACGCCGTCGACGCCGTCGGACTTCAAAGAACGAAGGTTCCTCTATGAAGAGCGCGGCACATCCGCCAACTCCTCCTCCTCTGCCCCCTAGGCCGGGCGCAGTCGAATCTAATACTGACAAGGTCGTGCCGGAGAACAATACTGAAGCCTGGCCCGCGCTACCAAAGCTACAGCCGCCACCACAGCAGAAGCCACAACCGAAACCACAGCGAATACCCCAGCTGAAGCTACAGTCGAAGCCACAGTCATGGCCACAGCCGACGCCACAGCCGCCGCCACAGCCGATGCCACAGCCGACGCCACAGCCAACACCACAGTTGAAGCCACAGCCGACGCCACAGCCGACGCCACAGGCGGAGCCACAACCGATGCCACAGCCGGCACCACAGTCAGATCAAAGTGTACAATGCACCGCGGTAGAGTCGAGAATGCCGACTCCCGATAAATTGCCCGAAGTAGACCGGCAAGTGGTTGTGATGCTTCGGTCCCTTGTAAATACCCTTCGTATACTGTTAAGCAAGCTGCATACTCCGTCAGCACGAAGTGCAGTGCAAGTACTGGATACTCATAATCCAGTGCTTGCAAGTCTCGAGTAAGCCCCGTGGCTCACCCACCGCCTCCTATTCACGCAACGACCACTGGCCCTTGGTTCATGTCAGCTGTCTTCAACGCACATCACCAGCTAGGGGACTTGACTTTGGTGTCATGGTGCCTCGCTGCACACACAATGCTCACTCTCTTCCTCTTTTCCTCTTTTTATTCCCCCTTTCCCTTACCCCTTGTGTAGGGTAGCAAACCGGACGTTCGTCTGGTTGACCTCCCTGCCTTTCCTCTCTTCGCTTTCTCTCTATCTCTCTCTCTTCGTCTGCCCCCGGAGAAATTGTCACGCTGCACGGCGCAGCCGAAGGAAGATGAAGTGGCAGTGTGCGCGAGGAGCTGGCCGCTGCCTGTTGGGCTTGGGTGATCGTCCTGTCCCTTGCGCTACGCTAACCATCCATCATTCTTGTAAATAAATCCATCCCATCCGTTACAATATTGTTGGCTTATTTCGCTTCAGATATTGCGTACAGGAATGAGTGAATGAATGAACATTTATTTGCCTTTTTAAGAAAGGGGAGGGGCCGGGGGGGGAGAGAGGGAGGCTTGTGTGCTCCAGTCTTAGCACCTTCTGCTGCCAGACGTCCGCCTACCAGTCGTGGTAGGCCTCCGCTACCTCCTCAGCCCACCTCAGGACTCGGTCCTGCAGGGTGGGATCGGAGCTGCGCAGGGCAGTCTCCCACATCTCCTCGCTACTAATGAATGGTTTGAGGTGGCGGGGGAGAGAGAGAGAGAGAGATAAGTTTAATGATGCGAAATGCAGAGAGGTCGGCCTGAGGTAAATTCCTCTAGCCAGCTACTCTGCGTTGGGGGTAGGGGAAGAGGGAAAGAAAGAGGGAAGAAAGAGGCGCATGATGGGTGACGATGATGAGAGAAGGAGGATGTAAAATATATTGTTACGCGAACGAAGGATTAAGTACAGGAGACTATTTACAAGTATATTTACAAATGATAGCTGCAGCGCTGGCCAGATCAGCCGATAGCTCGAGAGCGCAGAGCAGTTCGTCCTTTTCGTCTAGGCGCCCGCGCGCCTCGTTCAAACAACCAAATACCACACGCGTGTAGCATAATCCCCCGGCGGCAGAAGCGACGTCCCGGAGCGTCTAAATGTCATCACTGGGAGGGTGATACTGCTTCAGTCGTGTAACGTGCACGATATCACTGGACTGGGAAGCAGATGGGGCGTCAGGGGCGATCTCGTAGGTGACGGGAGTCACGGCACGAATCACTCGGTAGGAGCCTGTGTAACGAGACAGCAGTTTTTCTGACAGGCCGACCTGACGCGACGGATACCATAGAAGCACCAAAGAACCAGGCGGGAAGTGCAGGTCGCGGTGTCGCTGGTCGTACAAACGCCGTTGACTCTCTTGGGAGTGCAGAAGGCGGCCACGGGCAATTTCGCAGCGCGGGCCACGGCGTCAAGTGCATATTCACTGGTGGGTGCTGCGTGAACAGGGAGGCTTGTGTCGAGGGGCAGAGCTGGTTCTCGGCCGAACAGAAGGAAAAATGGCGAATAACCGGCTGTGTCGTGGCGCGAGGAATTATACGCAAAGGTGACAAACGGTAGAGCGAGGTCCCAGTCAGTGTGGTCGGAAGACACATACTTCGCGAGCATGTCTGTGAGAGTGCGATTAAGACGCTCCGTGAGGCCATTCGTTTGCGGATGGTATGACGTGGATAGCTTGTGCCTCGTGGCACAGGACTGCAGGATGTCCGCGATAACTTTTGACAGGAAAGTCCGGCCACGGTCTGTGAGAAGTTGTCGCGGAGCTCCATGTAATAAAATCACGTCGCGTAGAAGAAAATCGGCAACATCTGTGGCGCAGCTTGTAGGGAGCGCTCGGGTGATGGCGTAGCGCGTGGCGTAATCTGTGGCCACAGCGATCCACCTGTTCCCAGAGGTAGAAAGAGGAAAAGGACCAAGTAAATCTAAACCAACCCGAAAGAATGGTTCTGCGGGAATGTCAGTTGGTTGAAGGTACCCAGCAGGGAGCGTCGACGGTGTCTTGCGTCGCTGGCATTTCTCACACGCAGCTACGTATCTTCGAACGGAGCGAGTAAGCCCTGGCCAAAAGAAGCGTCGGCGGATCCGGTCGTAGGTACGTGACACACCGAGGTGACCGGCAGTGGGGAGGTCGTGAAGTTCGTGGAGAACAGCCGAGCGAAGGTGTTTAGGGATCACAAGGAGTAATGCTGGGCCGTCGGGGTGAACGTTGTGGCGGTAGAGTACGCCATCTTGAAGTGTAAATAAGCGAAGGGAGCTGTCGGCAAGTGACGATTCCAGGCGGTCAATGATGACACGCAAGGACGGGTCATGGCTCTGCTCGTCGGCGACATGGACCAGTGGAAAAACAGAGAGAACGCAGGCGTCGGTGTCAGTATCAGACGTAGAGGTCGGGTCTTGGACTGGGTAGCGAGAGAGGCAATCTGCGTCCTGGTGTTGGCGTCCCGACTTGTACGTCACTGCGTAGGGTTATTCTTGTAGTCGGAGAGCCCAACGACCGAGCCTACCAGTAGGATCCTTGAGCGACGAAAGCCAACACAGCGCATAATGGTCTGTGATTACTGAGAAGGGCTTGCCATATAAATATGGGTGGAACTTTGAAACAACCCAGACGAGAGCAAGACATTCGCGCTCGGTAATCGAATATTTGCGCTCTGCAGTTGTCAGGAGCCGGCTAGCGTAGGCTGTAACGCGGTCGTGTCCGTGTTGTCGTTGCGCTAAGACTGCGCCGATCCCATAACCACTGGCATCGGTTCGGACCTCTGTAGGTGCGGACGGGTCAAAGTGGGCCAAGATCGGTGGATTGGTCAGAATCGTGATAAGGCGTGAAAATGCGGCAGCCTGAGGGGAGCCCCACGTAAAAGGCACGTCTTTCTTCAGAAGGTCAGTGAGTGGTCGAGCGATTGCTGCGAAATCTTTCACAAACCGTCTGAAATAAGAGCAGAGCCCCACAAAACTCCGGACGTCTTTGACAGACTGAGGTACAGGGAAAGCCGTTACTGCTCGAACCTTCTCCGGGTCGGGTTGTACTCCGGAAGCATCGACGAGATGGCCGAGCACTGTAATCTGTCGGCACCCGAAGTGGCACTTCTATGAGTTTAATTGGAGCCCAGCCTTGCGGAAGACGTCAAGTATAGCTGCGACGCGCTCAAGGTGCGTCTCAAATGTAGGAGAAAACACAAGAACGTCGTCGAGGTAACAAAGGTAAGTTGACCATTTGAAACCTTGAAGCAGAGAGTCCATCATCCGTTCGAACGTGGCGGGGGCATTGCATAAACCAAACGGCATAACCTTAAATTGGTAGAGGCCATCTGGAGTGACGAAAGCGGTCTTTTCTTGGTCTTGCTCATCGACGGAAATCTGCCAATAACCAGATCGAAGGTCAATGGACGAAAAGTATTTGGCACCGTGAAGACAATCAAGAGCGTCGTCAATTCGTGGTAACGGGTAAACGTCCTTTTTAGTGATTCGGTTTAGGTGGCGGTAATCAACACAGAAACGCCACGTGCCATCTTTCTTTTTGACGAGCACCACCGGCGACGCCCAAGGGCTCGACGAGGGCTCAACAATGCCTTTGGCGAGCATCTTGTTGACTTCCTGCTGAATAACTTGCCGCTCCGCCGTGGACACGCGATACGGTCGGCGATGAATGGGAACAGCATCACCAGTGTTTATTCGATGCTTAACAAGGGACGTCTGACCAAGTGGGCGATTGTCAGTGTCAAATATGTCGCGATAGGAAAGCAAAAGGCGATATAGGGCGGCTGCTTGGCCAGGGGCGAGGTCCGGAGCGACCATGGGACGTAATGGGCCGTCGAGGTTCAAGGCATCCTGCGGGTAATCAGGAGGATCTGGAGACGCGTCGGCTGCAAAAGCAGTGACGTGGTCGTCTGTCACTGACCGGAGCGTGGCCACCGCTATGCCTTCAGGTAACACTTGCTTCGTCAAGCCAAAATTGATAACGGGGAGACACATCCGATTAGCGGCAAGGGTAACGACGGAGTGTGGCACAGATGTCGCGCGCTAGGAGGACATCACGAATAGGGGCGACGACATAGTCGCCATCAGGCACGGTTGCCGTTGAGGCCAATTCGACGAAGGTTAGGGCTTTTGGAGGTAATCGAACAAACGCTGTAGTGCATAGGGTGTGCGGTTGTTCGGGGCGAACGTCGGAAACAAGAGGAAGCTCGAGGCACAGCGTACCGGTGGAACAGTCGATGAGGGCAGAATGCGTCGTCAGAAAGTCGAGCCAGAAGATTAGGTCATGAGGGCAACTGGTCAGCACGGAGAACAGGACGGGAACTTGGCGGCCAGCAATTTCTACGCGAGCAGTGCACATACCACAGACGGCAACAGTGGCGCCATTGGCGACGCGTACGGCACGAGTGACGGCAGGCGTAAGAACTTTTTTGAGGCGACGACATAGGTTAGCGCTCATTATGGACACTTGGGCTCCAGTATCAATCAATGCCGTCAACGGGACACCATCTACATCTACTTCAACTAGGTTCGTGTTCGTGAGGAGCGTCAACGGAGGATTTGGACAGGACGAACGTGATGCAGCACTACCTCCAAGAGCTGCATGGCCTAGTTTTCCGTCCGGGAGGGTCCATAATGGGTCGGCGACGAATAGCGGCGTGGCTGGGGCGACGGGGACCGACGGCGCTGAGGTGACGGCAAGCGACTGGGACGACTGTCATCGACGGATACGTGAGAGCTCGAAGGCATACGGCGAGGCGAGTAGCGGCGAGGGTCGGCATATGGGCGAGGAGACGGGGAAAAG
>NC_051157.2:154724381-154742413 GCF_013339745.2 Dermacentor silvarum | reverse complement strand
CGGCAAAAAAGAGCTGCTTCTGGACTCTGTCGGAAACGTTTGGTTAAATAGGGTAGTCCACTCAAACGACACATTCAATGGCACGGCACCTTTATGACGTGTTCACCACCTTGATTGGTCGAAGAAGACTGTTGCTTTCACAGTGCAGCACGGAACTACTGAAACATAGTATACGACGTCAATCTCAGAAGCCGAGTGTCTTACCCACTGGGCTAAATACCTACGCTTGCAGAATGTGAACATATATCTGAACCATTTGAATGTGTTGTGCTAGTGATACAAAACAAATGTAAAAGGAGAACCGTTTCTATGGAGGCTTCTTTGAAAGATTTAGAGATGGTGGAACAAAAGCGATCTGTGGAACAAAAGGATGCGCCTTCCGTTGGGGCGTTCCTTCAGCGACACAAATGCCACAGATCTCTGAAGACTCATGCGCTTCACTTCGCTCAACATAGACAAGCAGTCGATGAGTTGATAAGGATGATAAGGAGTGATGAGGGGTTATAAGGATGTCATCATGGTTGATAATGATTTGACACAGATGGACAAAGTTCTAAAAAGCGATAAATGCTCATAATGGTAGGAACAAGTCCGATGCGGCTTAAAAGGACCGATAAGGGTTGATTAGGGTCGCATCATGTCCAATAAGGTTTATAACGACCGATAAGGCTTTATAAGGGTGTATAGTGGTCGGATCCAATTTGATAAGATTTATAATGACACCGGGCTGTATGGAGTTGAGCATGTGGCACGATGCTTAAACATACAATGAGTACAGTTGAATTTCTGCATGCTGTTTTTTTTTTACTTCGATCAACTGCTTTCTTTGAAAATGGTTTCAGCAACTGCAAAGGCGTTATATCATATCAATATGATATATTGATGCGATATTGATATAGCTGCCCTTTTCGTGATATATTTCCGGGAGATATAAGCATTTTCATTTAAAGTGCCCTAGTATATGGTGACAACTGACTACTGCTCATGATTGTAGACCCTTCTATATAGTTTCTTTTTTAGTAAGTACCATATATAAACTTTCTCTGAAAAATGGGAAAGGTGTACGTGCTCTAAAAAGTGCATGTCCTTGAAAAAACGCCTCAATTCTAGGGCGCCTCCATTTTCATGATTGCAATGTATAAAGAATGCAAAATACTCTTAGTAAAACTTCGTTTGAACCATCATGAATACATTTGTTCAATTTCATACAAAATGCTGCATTCTAACGACTCTCATAAACTTTACGAAAATTCATGTCCCACAGATTTATAACCAGTACGTTTGATGGTATCCCTGTTTATATACATTTTTTTTACAATTTCGCTTAGAAGGAAGTCTGGCGCTGCCACATGTGCAAGCTTTTGAACAGAAGCCGCAATAAATAATTGACTTACTGCACTGTTTAAAAAAGACAAAATCTTTTATGCCGAGTTAATAAAGTACCGGTCTTCAATATTTAACGCTGTTGGTCCGATGTCGAGTCAAATAACCGAATTAACCATTTAACTGGAAAGATAAGAAACACTTACCCTAGAATTGTTTTATTGCTTTTGTTCCTCTTTACCTTGCTCAGATACATACCAGTTGAAATAGTAAACGGTTTCTCTAAAACTAAACGAGATACAGCGGGTAAAAATTATTTTTAGCCAGGTGCTGAAAGGTATATGTATGGTCCGAAACTGGTCTCTGGTACTTGCTTTGGCAAGGTCAATGTGTCTTATTGAGATGTACCTTTATGAAGTTAAGAAATAAGAGCTTGCTTAAAAAAAGGGACAAAAACACGGCACAGCTTGCTACTAGGCCGCGCAGCCGCACAGCTTGCCACTAGGCCGCGCAAAGCTCGCGATAAAGCGAAGCTGGCGGATCGATTGCGTCGTAACTCAAGAGATACCTGGCATCATCATCATCAGCCTGTATTTATGTGCACTGCAGGACGAAGGCCTCTCCCTGCGATCTCCAATAACCCCTGTCTTGCGCTAGCGTATTCCAACTTGCGCCTGCAAAATACCTGGCATAACCAAGCTCAACTCAGGCATAGCCAAGGCCGAACATAGCTGCTACCAAGCTCAACCTAGATGCAATCAAGTTTCAACCTCGACATAGCCAAGTTCAACCTAGCTACTACTAGGAGACGCAATCGATCGGCCAGCTTCGTTGTGACTCGAGCTTCGCGCGGCCTAGTGTAAGCTTTGCCTTCCCATTACGACGATAGAAGAGAGGTGAAATTGCACGCTGCAATGACTAGCGGCCACACAGCCAGCTGTGAAAGAAGTTAGAGACAACGCGCGCGGGAGCAGTGGCACGAGCACGCGCCGAGCACGGGTACGAGCACTAACCGAGGTGCGCCAACGAGCCAGCTGCACAAGAAGACGACGACGCTCGAGCCAATGCTGAAGACGATACTTTCGTGAGTGAGTGAGTGAGTGAAATAACTTTTATTACAGGTCCGGCGAGGACGCGAACTCGTCGCGCACCCGGCTAGTCCCACGTCGGGACCGGCAGGTCTAGCCCACCAGCCCGGTCGCGGGCACACCGGACAGCCAGGATTTGCTTGTCTAGAGCGGGGCTACGCAGAAGCGAGTCCCACTCATCCTTGCTGAACTTGGGGTATCTCGACCCGCACTCCCAGAGCATGTGTGCTAGTAACGGCTGGCCTGAAGAGCTTCACTGTTATAAAAAATTGGCCGCATATCTGCTCGCTTCGCTGCAAATGACGTCGAAAGACGATAGTCTTCTGCCGCCCCTGATACTTAACACCCTCGAATCTCCCCCTCCCATCCCTCAGGCTCTTCCCCTCCCCTCTCACTCCTCCCATGATGGATGCAATGAAAGGTCTGCTGAAAGCAACAAGAGGAAGGGAGAAGACAACAGCAGGAACCTCTGAAGCGGGGCGCCTCGCTGAGAGACGGCAAGCCGCCCACCTCAGCGAGGCACCCGACGACCAGGGGTGAGCCGTCCAGCGGGCCAGGGCCATTGCCGAGGATCTCGGAAGATTCTTCTCTGGCGATAGACCCCTGGTAGCCTAGCCCCGGGTACCAACAGCCATAACCGTTGGACAAATAAAGTTTATTCCTATCCTATCCTGAATTCAATTCCAATTTCCCGCGTTCGACCTGCTCTCGCGCCATCTGTTGGGACGTTTTATTAATGTTGGCTTAAATCCGGCTACAGAGCCGCGGCTACAGTCGGCTTGTTTTTAACACGTAGCGTCTCTTCAACACCATTTGAACGACAACGACAACGCGTTCTTTTTTTTTTCATTTACTAACGTAAAAATCAGTCCTGTGTGTATTCTTAATTACATGAACGCTGCGGATCTCGGTTATGTACATATAGTTTGCCTTAAATAGGCCTGACAGTGAAAATAGATAACCGCATGGAGAAGGTGGTGCCGGCTTCTCCGATTGGTCGACTTCGCCTTACTTAGCTTGCGGTGGCTGGTCGAAAATCGAGGTGGCGTGCAACGGAAGGATAAGAGTGTCTGTTACGCGACGTCACGAAAACCGCGATAGCTCCCCATCTCATATAACGTGTACGCACTGATTATGCATGATTAAACCACACAAAAGAAAAATAATCATTCCTGATTTGACCCCTTTTCACCATTAGCCCTCTGCTCTTGGTCCAATGTTTTCTGGCTACGCCCACTTCGCCTGTCCTTCACGCGACCTCACAAAACCGTAAAACCAGCGGTTGTGACAAACAATAGATAAAGAAGACATCCTCGCTTCAGTCCTTGCTGAATTCCCACCCCTTCATTCCCTCTTTGACCTTCCCACACAACTTGTACTCGGTTGGCTCTTCATATCTCTCTAAGCAGCTCAAAGAAATAGTCATCTATGCATTTGTGTTTAAGACTGCACCATACCCGTCTGCGTTGTCATCAGCTCCTTTAATATTTAGAAATTCTTTCGATAAAGGTCTATTCTGAGATACTGAAATCTGTATGCATTGAATTAGTGCAAACATATTATCCTATAAGCGTCTGCCTCACCCCAAACCATTCTGTAGTTCCCCCGTACATCATTTTTTCCCACCCACTTCGACAGTTCAATTTTATGGATTACATTGTCGTGGTATATATCAACGAAATTACTGTAACTGGCCTGTACAGGCTCGTCTTATCCTTATCGCCTTTGTCTTTGTACATTTGTTTCATTTTGCTTTCACGCCTTCCAACCGGAATTTTCTTCTTTCTAATCACTTGCTCTATGGCATAAGTCCGCAGTGCCTTGCTCTTTGGACCGAGGTTTTTGATTAGCTACATTGGGAATTCATCGGGGCCGGTCTCCGTGTTATTATTTTTTTACTCATAAAATACCTTACGAGGCCCCTACATGGGGCATTGAGTAAGGGGGGCATAGAACTTAGTACACAAACACATAAAGTGACCAACTCGCAGAAACATCCAAGTGGAAAAACAACTGCAGCCAGGTGCACAGCTTAAAAATGAGTTAAATTTTAACATGCAGCTGTGTATTATAAAAATAGAAACAGCTCGATAGGTTTGTAAACTATTGTACACCAATGAACGAAAACAGTAGGGAAAGAAGACCGAACAGTGAGAATGATTAACAAGGCATAAGCGAGTGGAGTGAGTGCCTGAATTTATCGCGGTCAACTTCCGCAACTATGTTATCGGGGAGGCTGTTCCAGAGACGAATCGCGTGTGGAATTGCAGACGAGTTGAATGCTTCATTTTTACCGTACATACACGTGAAGCTAAGATGATTGTCTAATCGGTGTGACGTGTGCGATGAAGTTTCTTAGCGTAGGGATCGTTTGTTAGTGCGGTGGGCGTACATATGAAATAATGACAAAAGGACTATGTCACGGCGATTACTTAGCAGCTGAAGTGAAAGATGAAGCTTTATTTGAGTTACGCTTGAATGGTACGTCATAATTCCGGGATGTGAACCATGCGGCTCTATTTTGGAGTGATTCCAGCATGTAAGTAAGTAATTTTGCTGTGGAGACCAGACCGGAGCGGCGAACTCAAGTCCTGGGCGAACGATTAGAGACCATTAGAGACATTTCCTTCTGATTTTTTTCCCCAAAAGCTTTCTAGGCTAAATTTCGATCTCTAAGGCTTCTCTGCTGTTGTGGGATGTGTTAAGTCCTAACTACGCTTTCTTTTGTGCCGAAGTTATCCCTGATAACGTCTGTGAAGTACCGCAGCTCATGTATCCTTCGTAGTGCATCGTCTCCAAAGAACACTCGGCTCCATCTAGCGGAGACGCCACGAAGCCTGTGCGGGGCCCCCGAAAGGCATGGCGTGCCTATGCCTGCGTGCCGGAGAAACCGGTAAAGCCTTTCTACATGCTGCGACTGGGGCGAAAAAATTGTGTGCAGTTGCGTGCATCACCATGCAATTTTCAGAGGGCTCATTTCACACGATTGCAATTTCATCAATGAGGCTAGTGCGACGCGCAGGGTTACTTGCTGCCAGGTTTTGTGGAAGATGCCGCATAATCTTTCATATGTAAGGAAAAAAACCTGTGTGTTATACCAATGACCTGTCTTAAGCAGGAGCAAATAATATGCGAATTTTCTCATTTAAAAACGCTTTGAAGCAGAAATTTGTATTGGAGTACGCAACCACGGCTCATGAAATTCAGTGCTAAGATACATGGCGCACGTTCACAGCTGTTCGTTCAGCGCTAAATGGTGTCTCGTGTGGCTTCTGTGTCCGTGTTGTTCAGCCTGCGCTTACAAGATGGCTTATCAAGGAGCCCATATAGTTACCCTCCTCGCAAATCCAGTATTCGGCATTCGGCTGTAGCGAATTTGTCGTGCAAACGCAGTGAGATCCCGACGCTGCTCCTGCCTAGCGTCAGCTTTCGAATAAACAATGTGTCTATGTGTCTCATAATTGTGCACAAGCGATGCCTGCTCCTAGCCATATTCTTGCACGAAATGTCGCAGCAAGCACCAGCCAAAAAGCTCACGTCTTCCCCTGAAGAGGAAGCCGCAGGTTATCTGCGTGATTACTGAAGATTGAATAAAAGTCGCGTTGTGAACTTCAATCTTAGCGCTAGCCTGGCTCATCCATCTTGGCGCGTGTGCTTTAATTACGTGTAGATGTCCTCTCGGAATATTTAGAAAGGCATATGAATCGTTCACCACAAATACTTGTGGAGTTCCAGTGTGTTGCGTTAGAATGCAACATCGCGTTCTAATGAGCATGGCTATTGTCTACTTTCTCGCCCTGTGTCTCGCGTTGTTAGTGTACTGTTAATGTGTACCGATAAACTTAAATCAATATGCTGCAGTAAGTAGTGCGGTGGCGTAGCCCCACGGTAAACATGAAATACGTTGTTAGGAGTACATCTGTTTGTTTCTAAGAAACATCTGCCATGGCCACTTCAACTCCATCGCAGGTGGCCCTGCAGAATCCCATGATTCCAGAAAGTTTTCATGGTGACGCCATTGAAGATGTCCAAGATTGGCTGGACCATTTTGAGCGTGTCGCCAGTTATAATGACTGGGGCTCCCAGCAAAAACTCGCTAATGCCTATTTTGCCCTTCAAGATAGTGCGCGGACGTGGTTTCTGAATCGGCAGAGGGGTTTGACGACATGGGATGCCTTCCCCACCCAGCTGCTAGATACATCCACTAGTAACGACAGAAGAGCGACCAAATGAGAGCGTTGCCATGTTTGCTGAAGATATCGCCCGCCTTTTCTGCCGAGCAGAACCAGAGATGGTAGAAGGAGTGAAGGAGAAACTGTTTGCCGGACTCGTGAGGAATCACCGATGACAGTGGCAGAGTTCACCAAGGAGGCTACCGCCATTGAACGGGTGCTACAGCAGCGGTACCGCCAATACGACCGCATGAACTCGCCGATGAATGCTTAAATTCTCCCCAATATTGCGGCACATCTCTGCGTGAAGTCATCCGAGAGATTGTGCGAGTGGAAATCCGGCAGCTCGGGATGGCTCCCCTGGTACCCGCGGTGGCTTCTGTCGCTGATGTCGTCCGGGAGGAAGTTCAAGAGTCCTTTTCTTCGCCCGACTGGCAGGCGGCGCCGCGACGATTCACTTACGCGGAAGCTTTTCGTAGACCACCTCCCGCCACTTCGATGCTGCTTACACTTTCCACCACTCCGCCGCCACCCCCAACGCCCTATCGTGGACAATTACCGCCTCCACCAGCAGCGCCGTATCGTCGACAGCCGATCGCTGCACCTCGGTCTTACGGAGAATTTCCTGCCGGCTACCCGCTACGGAAAACAGATATGTAGCGCACCGCTGATCGCAGGCCGCTATGCTTTCGTTGCGGCGAAGCAGGGCATGTTTACCGAGCTTGCTACTATCGTGCAGCTGGGTTTCCAAAATTCCCCTCCAACTACAATTGCCCTCCCTTTGAAGCTGCTCCACGCACCTACGACGACAATGCTACAAACTTCCGGCCGGAAGGTTCAACGACGCCCGGATCGCGTTCTCCATCTCCGGCTTCGTGCACTTCACCAACCCGGCGTGCTTTTCCTGACGTCTCTAGGGGCAGGCCCCAAGCGCCGGAGAAACTAGAGGCAGCGACCTCCGGGGGTGAGGTTGCAAACCGTCTAGCTTCCCAAGAGCCCCCACCACCGTCGATCGAAGACTGTAAGGCTCCGACCACTCCCGCCACACCCCACGTAACCCGTAACCAACGACGTCAGCGGCGATCTTGTAGTTTGCATTCACGGCCACAAAGTTGCCGCTATTGTTGATCCAGGTTCCCATTTTTCCATAATGAGTCTAAAGCTAGCCGACAGACTCAGAAAAGTGAAGACGCCGTGGATCGGGCCCAACATCAGAACTGCCGGGGGCCAGTTGATGACGCCGATTGGAAAATGCACAGCCAGAATAGTTATTGCCGGGTCAGCCTTCATCCCCACCCTCGTCATTCTCTTTGGGTGCTGTAAAGAACTTATTTTGGGGATGGATTTCTTGAGAGAGTACGGTGCAGTCATTAATGTCGGCGACCACATCTTAATATTTTCTACGAGCTCAGACGACGTCGATGACTCCATGGAACACTAGCGACCGCGCTTAGGCATGCCGACTACGACGTGACGCTTCCGCCACGAAGCTGTTCCCTGGTGCCTGTTTTCTGCGACAAATTACACACCGGGTATGGCGTCGCTGAACACGTCAATGCACTGGTACTGAGTCACGGCGTTTCCATCGCCAGGGCCGTAATTAATGTACTTGACGGACATGCTGAACTCCTTCTGACAAATTTTAGCAGAGAACGTCGACACATTGTTGAAGGCACTGCTGTTGCTTACTTCGATGAATTTACAAGTACAAGACTGCCTCATACTGCAGCACGCGGTGTCCACCATGCCTATGTCGGCACCTGTGGTTGACATCAGTCTAACTTTATCGGCCGTTGAACGCAACAGCCTTCTTGAGCTAATTAGTCGGTTTCACAGCTGCTTCTCATCTGCGTGAAGAGTTAGCCAGACGCCACTCACCAAGCACCGTATACTATCACCGACGACGACGCAAGGCCCATGCGGCAGAATTCTTACCGCGAGGCAATACAAAAGCAAGTGAAGACGATGCTTGAGGACGGGGTTATTCGATCATCTAAGAGTCCTTGGGCATTGCCTGTCGTATTGGTGAAAAAGAAGAACGGTAGCCCGCACTTCTGCGTCGATTATCGAAAACTCAACCAGGTCACAAAGAAACACGTTTATCCGCTACCGCGTATTGATGATTCCCTGGACAGGCTTTTAAACGCACGTTACCTTTCGTCGATGGACTTGAAAAGCGCTTTTAGAGAAGCGGGCTTCTCGCGGTGTCTGGTTGATGACAGACACCGCGAGAAGCTCGCTTTTCTGACGCCCGACGGACTTCACGAGTTTCAGGTGCTTCCCTTCGGGCTGTGTTCTGCGCCAGCAAGATTTCAGTGACCATTGGACATGGTACTCTCAGGCCTCAAATGACAAACCTGCCTCGTGTACCTCGACGACGTGATTGTTTTCTCCGCCACGTTCGCGGAACACTTACGGAGACTGAAAACGGTTTTGAAGCAATACGCTCAGCAGAGCTAACTATGAAACCGGAAAAGTGCCACTTTGGTTTTGAAGATCGTCAATTCCTCGGTCACGTCGTTAGTCATCAAGGTGTCCGACCTGACCCTGATAAAATAGCTGCCGTCGCTAATTTCCTGATGCCGTCTGATAAAAAGGCCGTGTGACGTTTTCTGGGCCTTTGCACGTACTACCGGTGATTTTTTGCGGAATTTTCGCGCATCGCGTGGCCATTGACACATCTCACCAGCGAGGATGTCCCCTTCGTGTGGGGCAAAGACTAGTAACGGGCATTTCACGAGCTCCGACAACGGCGACAGACGCCTCCTGTGCTCGCCCACTTTGACGAAGACGACCAGACAATTCTTCATACCGATGCAAGTAATGTCGGCCTTGGCGGAGCTCTTGTTCAGCAGCAGGACGGCACCGAAAGAGTTATCGCTTACACCAGCAGGACGCTATCAAGAACGGAGGCCAACTACTCCACTACAGAAAAAGAATGCCTCGCAATGGTATGGGCCGTCCTAAAATTTCGCCCATATCTGTATGGACGCTGTTTCACGGTTATCAGTGATCATCACTCACTTTGCTGAATGGCTGACTAATTTAAAAGATCCAGCTGGTCGGCTTGCGCGCTGGAGTTTTCGGTTCCAGGAGTTTGACTTCACCGTTGCGTACAAATCAGAGAAGCGGCAAGCCGGCGCCGACTGCCTTTCTCGGTCTCCTGTTCACACTGCAGTGCACGACGATGACGACGCTGCTATTCTAGGCATGGTCGATACTGTCACCGTTGCACGCTAACAACGCGAGGATGCAGAACTCGTGCCTTTTATACATTACTTAGAGGGAAAAACAAGCAGTGTACCGAGGTTATTCGCCTTCCTTTTGCTTGTGCCACGACTTCCTCTATAAAATAAACTTTTCACCTAGTGGCACCAGCTACCTACTGGTCATTCCCGCACCTCTTCGGGACGAAGTCCTACTTGCCTGTCACAACGAGCCGACCACTGGTCACTTGGGCTACACCCGCACATTGTAACGAATCAGGCTAAACTACTACTGGCCGAAACTTGTGCCGGTCGTGAAACGTTATGTTTAGACATGCCTTGATTGCCAGCGCCGCAAAAAACCACCCGACAAACCAGCTGGACTGTTGCATCCTGCTCAGCTACCTGACGTGCCGTTCGCGGAAATTGGAATGGATCTTGTAGGTCCATTTCCAATGTCTACTGCCGGAAATAGATGGATAATCATCGCCACTGATTATCTCACTCGATACGCCGAAACAGGCACTCCCCAACGGGGAACAGCAGCCGAAGCAGTACGATTTTGCATCGAAGCTGTCGTCTTAAGGCATGGTGCTCCCGCAGCGGTGATAACAGACAGAGGTACTGCGTTCACGGCCGCGCTTCTGGATACAGTTTTGCGACTCAGTGGTACCAGTCACCAAAACCCAACCGCTTATCACGCTCAAAGCAATTGGCAAACAGAACGCTTGAATAAGGCTCTGGCAGACATGAGTATGCACGTCGATGTCGACCACAAAACCTGGGACGAGATCTTACCTTACGTTACATTTGCGTACAACACGGCTCGCCAAGAGACAACACGCGTGACACCTTTCATCCTTGTTTACGGCCGGGACGTTACAACAATGTTGGACGCGATGCTCCCACACGACTTCGACGATGATGAGACTGGGGCCGAGGAGTTTACGCAACGCACAGAGGAATCCGGGCAGCTTGCGCGTCTACGAATCCGAGGACAACAGGGCTACGATGCCAGAGGCTACAATCTTCGCCACAGACCCGTCAGGTACAACGTCGGCACCAGGTGTGGGTCTGGACTCCCATTCGTCGGCGGGGGCTATAACAGCTCCTGCGGAGATACTTCGGACCATACACAGTTCTGCGCCGCATCAGTTATGTGAATTACTAAGTTGTTCCAGACAGTTCTTGCTGCTCCAATCGACGGTGGCATCTGCCCGAGGTTTTGCACGTACTTCGTATGAAGCCATACTTTTCCTCCTGACATAAACTTTGCAAATTCTCGCCACAGCCTTCGAACCTCGGTGCATCGGGCGATGCTTGATTTTTTCAAAGGAGGGGCAAATGCCACATCCTATATCGCCACCGTGGATATGTGCCAGGCCATGAAGACGACACTCAAGTAGCGCGCGGATGGAAAAAAATGTGGTTGATCCCTCTTATATAGGAATCGGTATAGAACACGAAAGTGAAACGTGTCTTCACAGAAGTAGTGTAATGTTTATTGCACATTGATATATAATGTCTATTGGTGTTTTGTGGCTAAAGCGCCCTTAGGCGTTGATGCACCCACGCTGACGCCTGGTGGCACGTCTCCTCCATCACGACTACCAACGTCAATGACCATGAGCAACCGTCGTGCATATGGAAGCTGCACTACGCTGCACACGCTAGCACAACGCGAAAGACGAAGCACGTAACTGACACACTAATACAACGCGCAAGACAAAGCACGTAACTGAATCGTCACCGAGTCAAATCAGCGCGTACAGCGCGTCGTAATTGCAGCCTCCGCGATCAACTTCAGAAACATTTTCAGAGCTAATTGCGGAGGCCACGCTCCGCTGTGCTGAGTACGGTGAACGCCACCTACTTGGTAGTGCTTCTTGATGCCAGCGTCCCTTCGAATGCTGGCATCGAGGCGTCGTAGTGCTGAGACCACCGAAGCGTTCACTGTCGGTGCGCGTTAGTGTCATAATGCAGTACTTCTCTTTTCTGCTCGTAGGCGGCGGCACCGCCCCGAGCAAGAGCGCGGGTACACGGAGGAGTGCTAGATATATAAGGCGCGTCTGTGTAGCTCTCTGCAAATGCGTTTGTGGCGCAATGGGTTAAACGCTCGGCGATCTATCGTCGCGGACCGAGAGGTCGTGGGTTCGATTTCCAAATTTTGCATGTGTGGAACTTTTTCTTCTGGTTTCTTTCTTTGTATTATGTTCGTGTACATTGTAAGAACGTCATTCCGTATTTCCGTATGACGTATTTCCGTGACGGAAATACGTCAGTGAAGTCTTGGTGGACCCCGGCATAAAACACTTTCGTGTTAAAATAGAGACGACGACGACGTCACGTTGACTGCTCAAATGAAGTATTGTTATCCCTGCTCTACACGGGGTTTCTCGTCTCCTACTAGGACGTGACAATATAGTGCTAGAACTTTGTAATAGTGGTAGGAAGCTATCGGAAGTATCGGTCAATATCGATGAAATGCTTGTGCTTCTACGTGTTTGAGCACATTATCTTAAAATGGGGCTGAAAACCTCATATTGTCACGAAGATAATTATTTCGAGCTCACCGAAAGGGAACAGCCTTCTTTAATGATGGCCGACACTCAAGAGAACACGCGCACACCTGCGCCCTTCGTCGTCTGCTCTCAGGTGATCTTGTGCCTGTAGTTGGCAGCTGAATTCTGACAACGTTACTAGATTACCTCTTTCTAGTAACGGTGGAAATCTGACGACCGGTGCCTGTAGTGGGCAGCTTACTTCGCGTCATTACTCCCTACGTGAAAACCGACCGTCCCGGTCGCCGGTCAGTGAGGGTAAAGGGCGACAGAGCGGAGGAGAGAGTTGATCAGAGGGGCACTTCTAAGCGGCGTAGTACGGCTTCATCCATACTACGTGGACAATCTCGGCTCGTTCCCGCCGTCGGTAGGAGCTCATCATCATCATCATCAGCCTATATTAATGTCCACTGCAGAACGAAGGCCTCTCCCTGCGATCTCCAATTACCCCTGTCTTGCGCTAGCATATTCCAACTTGCGCCTGCGAAATTCCTAACTTCATCCCCCCACCTGGTTTTCTGCCGTCCTCGACTGCGCTTCCCTTCTCTTGGTATCCATTCTGTAACCCTAATGGTCCACCGGTTATCCATCCTACGCATTACATGGCCTGCCCAGCTCCATTTCTTCCGCTTAATGTCAACTAGAATATCGTCTATCCCCGTTTGTTCTCTGATCCACACCGCTCTCTTCCTGTCTCTTAACGTTACTCCTAAGATTTTTCGTTCCATTGCTCTTTGTGCGGTCCTTAACTTGTTCTCGAGCTTCTTTGTTAACCTCCAAGTTTCTGCCCCATATGTTAGCACTGGCAGAATGCAATGATTGTACACTTTTCTTTTCAAGGACAGTGGTAAGCTCCCAGTCAGGATTTGGCAATGCCTGCCGTATGCACTCCAACCCAATTTTATTCTTCTGTAAATTTCTTTCTCATGATCAGGGTCCCCTGTGAGTAATTGACCTAGATAAACATATTCCTTTACAGACTCTAGAGGCTGACTGGCAATCCTGAATTCTTGTTCCCTTGCCAGGCTATTGAACATTATCTTTGTCTTCTGCATATTCATCTTCAACCCAATTCTTGCACTTTCTCGATGAAGGTCCTCAAGCATTTGTTGTAATTCCTCTCCATTGTTGCTCAATAGGACAATGTCATCTGCAAACCGAAGGTTGCTGAGATATTCGCCGTCGATCCTCACTCCTAATCCTTCCCAGTCTAAGAGCTTGAATACTTCTTCTAAGCATGCAGTGAATAGCATTGGAGAGATTGTGTCTCCTTGCCTGACCCCTTTCTTGAGAGGTATCTTTCTACTTTTCTTGTGGAGAACCAAGGTAGCTGTGGAATCCTTGTAGATATTTGCTAAGATATTCACATATGCCTCCTGTACTCCTTGATTACGCAATGCCTCTATGACTGCTGGTATCTCTACTGAATCAAATGCCTTTTCATAATCTATGAAAGCCATATAGAGAGGTTGATTGTACTCCGCAGATTTCTCGATTACCTGTATGATGACATGGATATGATCCATCGTAGAATATCCCTTCCTGAAGCCAGCCTCTTCTCTTGGTTGGCTGAAGTCAAGTGTTGCCCTGATTCTATTGGAAATTATCTTGGTGAATATTTTATACAACACTGAAAGCAAGCTAATGGGTCTGTAATTCTTCAATTCTTTAATGTCTCCCTTCTTATGGATTAGTATAATGTTGGCGTTCTTCCAGCTCTCTGGTACACTTGAAGTCGTGAGGCATTGCGTATAAAGGGCCGCAAGCTTTTCAAGCATGATATCTTCCCCATCTTTGATTAAATCTATTGTGAATCCGTCTTCTCCAGTCGCTTTACCCCTGGTCATGTCTTTCAAGGCCCTTCTAACTTCATCGCTAGTTAAAGAAGGGGCTTCTGTATCCGGTGCATCACTATTTCGAATGAAAGTAGGTTGGCTGTTTTGGGAACTGTACAGGTCAGTATAGAATTCTTCCGCTGCTTTTACTATGTCATCTAAATTGCTGATGATATTACCATGCTTATCTTTCAGTGCATACATCTTGCCTTGTCCTATGCCAAGCTTTCTTCTTGCTGATTTCATGCTGCGTCCATATTTTACGGCTTCCTCTATCTTTCCCACGTTATAATTTCTAATATCCCTTACTTTCTTCTTGTTGATCAGTTTTGACAGTTCAGCGAATTCTATCTGATCTCTTGAGTTGGACACTTTCATGTTTTGTCGTTTCTTTATTAGGTCCTTTGTTTCTTGGGAAAGCTTACCTACTGGTTGCCTTGGTGCCTTACCTCCGACTTCAATTGCTGCTTCTGAGATCAGCCTAGTTACGGTTTCATTCATTACCTCTATGTTATCTTCATCTTCCTGTTCTAAAGCTGCATATTTGTTTGCGAGCACCAGCCTGAATTGGTCTGCTTTCACCCTTACTGCGTCTAGGTTGGCCTGTTTCCTGTTGACTAATTTCACTCTTTCTCTCTTCAAATTGACAGAAATCCTAGACCTCACTAACCTATGGTCACTGCACTTTACCTTACATAACACGTCTACATTCTGCACTATGCTTGGATCGGCAGAGAGTATGAAATCTATTTCATTCCTTGTTTCTCCATTAGGGCTTTTCCAGGTCCACTTCCTGTTGCTGCGCTTCCTGAAGAATGTATTCATTATTCGTAGCCTATTCCTTTCCGGGAATTCTACTAACATCTCTCCTCTTGCATTCCTAGAATCGATGCGGTAGTTGCCAATTGCTTGCTCACCAACCTGCTTTTTGCCCCCTTTTGCATTGAAGTCGCCCATGAATACAGTATACTGAGTTTGCACCTTTCTCATTGCTAATTCGACATCATCATAAAACTGTTCTATTTCTTCATCATCGCGACTGGAAGTTGGGGCGTAGGATTGTACTACCTTCATTTTGTACCTGCTATTCAGCTTTATTACGACGACTGCTACCCTCTCAATAATGCTGTAGAATTCATCAATGTTGCCCGCTATGTTATGAACTAGAAATCCTACCCCGGATTCTTTCTTATCTGAAAGACCTCTGTAGCAGAGGACGTGGCCGTTAGTCAGCACTGTGTAAGCCTCACCAGTTCTTCTAACCTCACTAAGGCCAATAATATCCCAGGCAATGCCTCATAATTCCTCAAATAGTCCTGCTAAGCTAGCCTCACTCGAGAGGGTGCGCGTGTTAAACTTTGCCAGGTTCAGTTTCCATTTTCCACGAGCTCATAATAGAGCATTTTCCACGAGCTCAGGTTCAGTTTCCACGAGCAAATAATAGTACTCTAAAGACGACTTCATAGTTCACGTCACTGAGTCACCTGACGATCTTGTACAGGCCAAAGTATCTGCGGAGTAATTTTTCCGACAGCCCCTGATGACGGACGGGTGTCCAAACCCAAACGTAGTCGCCGGGTCCGTACTGAATGTTCCTTCGGCCACTGTTGTAACGGCGGGCGTCGGCACTCTGCTGGTTGTGGATCCGGTTGCGAGCAAGCTGTCGAGCTTCTTCGGCTTTCTGGACGATGTCGTCAGCATTGTCACTTCTTGTTGTTCTGTTGTCTACCGGGAGCATGGCGTCTAAATGTGTTGTTACGCAGCGCCCATAAACCACTTGAAATGGTGTGAATCGGGTGGTTTCCTGCACAGACGTATTGTATGCGAATGTCACGTATGGTAGAATTTAGGCCCAGGACTTGTGCTTCGTACATCGAGATCATATCGGCCATTGGGCTGTTGAGGCACTCGGTTAGTCCATTAGTTTGTGGGTGATAGGCCGTGGTTTTCCGATGATGGGTGTGGGTCAGCGTGACGATCTCCTGCATTAAGTCAGCAGAAAACGCAGTTCCTCGATTCGTTATTAAGAAGGAAGGGACCCCGTGACGTAGCACGATTTCATGGTCAAAAACTCGGGCAAGTTTGTACTCGGTCGCACAAAGCTTAGACACAGCGAAGCTTACTGGCTGCTACTGCTAGGTATGAACTTGGTTGCTGCTAGGTCTTAACTTGGTTTAACTTAACTACGCATGTAGGAAGGTATTCTCGAGCGATCATTTTCGCAGGTACCTTCCCTTCCGCGATATTTGGCGTGACTAGCGCTGGAGGCGTGGGCGCCTTCGAGCGACAGTGCTCCTCCTGGCATGCCACAAACGCAGGCAGGCTATCCAAGTTTGGTACAGTGCCAAGAACGCCGCTGCTTGCCGACGCCGAACGCGTTGGAGGATAGCAGCTCGATATCAATCAGCCAGATTCGCTGTGTCTTGAGCTTTGCGCGGCCTAGTGCAAGCTTTCGCCTTTTTTCTTTCTCCTGGCTCAGCGCGCCACGCAGAGAAGAGAGGCAGGGGTCGGGAAGGCAGGGAGCTGGCGAGAAGGAGACCGCTTGCGCAGGCGGTCTCCTCCTCCTCCGGGTTGCCATGGCTACCACGGCTACGCACCACAAATTACGGCTGGCTTAAACAAATTCGCTGTTAAAAACATCACGATTTCTGTAGCGGTTCCGTGGGGCACATCTTTGGTTTCTGGGTACCGCGTTAGGTTGTCCGTTGCGATGACTATCCTTTTTTTTCTGTGGACGACGTAGGGAACGGACTGAGGAGATCCATTCGCACCTGTGGAAACGGTGCTGGAGGAGGGTCCAGGGTTGCAGAAGACCTGCAGGATTCAAAGGAGGAACCTTGCGCCGTTGACAATCACGGCAGCTTCTCATGTAGCGCTGAACGGACGGAAATAGTTGTGGCCAGTAATACTTCTGCCATATGCGCGCTAACGTTCTGGCGAAGCCTAAGTGTCCGGCACACCGGTCGTCATGACACACCTGCAGCACTTCTTCACACAGTGAAACTGGGACGACAAGAAGGAACGTTTCCTGGCTGTATTCGAAGTTCTTTTTGTAGAGAAGGTCGTTCCGGAGGCAGTAAGAAGTCACACCTCGTGACATCGGTCATGGGACAACAACGTCAGCTTCCTGAAGGTATCTGATGAGGGGAAGCAATGTACTGTCTGCACGTTGGAGGTCAGCCATCTCCACAGTGTCTACTACACCAAGAAACTGGAAATCTTGCTCTAAGTCACTGGGCTTCCAAGGTATAGGTGCACCTGAGAGGCAGTCAGCGTCGCCGTGCTTCTATCCGGATCGATATACCACTGTGACGTTGTACTCCTGAAGGCGGAGGCTCCAACGAGCGAGGCGGCCACAAGGGTCCCTACGACACGCAAGCCAACACAGTGAGTGGTGGTCCCTTACTACGCGAGAAGGTCGGCCGTAAAGGTAGGGTCGGAACTTGCCGATGGCCCAAACGACAGCTAGACACTCCTTTTCAGTCGTGAAATAGTTGACCTCCGCCTTTCTAGGACTGTGGCTCGCGTTGGCTAGTACTCGTTCGGCGAAATGCGCGAGTATGGGGGCTGTTTGCAGTCGCTTCCGCAATTCTGTAAAGGCTTCCTGTTGTTTTTCAGTCCACTCGAAGGGCACACCTTGGCATGTTAGTCTCGTTAATAGCTCGGTGATGCTTGAAAATCCATCGACAAAACGACGATAGTAAGCGCAGAGACCTAAGAATGACTGAACTGTCTTCTTGTCTGTTGGACCCCGGAACTTAGCGACGACAGCGAGGTTTTCGGGGTCTGGCCTAACACCGCGAAAGCTGACTACGTGTCCGAGAAACTTTAGCTCCTGAAAGCCAAA
>NC_051157.2:154691078-154724281 GCF_013339745.2 Dermacentor silvarum | reverse complement strand
CACCCGTAGTGGGGACTCCGGATTAATTTTGACCACCAGAGGATCTTTAACGTGCCCCCAATGCACGAGTAACGGGCATTTTTGCATTCGATGAATGAACAAATCTCCGTGCCCATCTGTACGAAGCAGGCTGTATAGTGTTGTGCATGCCTGATTTCGCATTTGAACCTTTCAAGATTGCGCTTTCTTTTATGGGTAAAAGCACAGCGCCGCTTCCTGAAAAAGAAAACTGAAATCAAAAGCCGGGCTGTAGCAAGGCCTACACAGGCATGACGCGTAAGTCATGACCTGCGCAGCTACCGTAAAACAGAAGCGTGCAAGCAGGATGCCTGGTGGCGACATCTCATGGCACTACGAAGTTTAACCAGAGCACGCAGAACATTTGTCGCTGTAAGTGACTGTATTACACTTATCCACTGGCACAAACATTCCAGGGGCGACGTAATCTTGGCGAATATATGCTTGTACATATTAATTGGAAAGGCGAGAGTTTTGTCGTACCAGGTTTGTGGCCCGTTATGGGACATCACTATAGCATTGCAAGATATCATCAGTAGCCGTTCGGATGGAGTGTGCGCCGTCCGTAATTCTTGATATATATATATATATATATAATATATATATATATATATATATATATATATATATATATATATATATACTTTGAGATCCATAGCGTGCTACAGTTTCCTAGTCCAGAGATTAGGCTGGCATTGCGAAGGTGGTTATAGTACAGACGTGCCGAGGCAAGCTGGTGCGGAAGCTTTTCTTTTTTTTCTTTTTGATGCTGTGATCAACGCATCCAGCTGTCACTGCGGCGTCGTTAATTAAGCACCAGCACTAAAAAAAAATAATAGCGCATAACGTACTTCCGCGATTCTTTTATCATTGTCGGTGACTATCAGGTATAATTTGAGTGGAATTAGTCGGCCATCTTCAAGAAATTAGTTTACGCCTTGGGTGAACACCAGATCGCATGACGTCGCCAGCAGTGCTGTTGGAAGACCTGGAAGTATTAAGGTATTATACGTCTTTCGGTTGCCATTGCCTCTTTATCAGAATACAAGAGCACTGGCTTTGAACTAATTTGCCTCACGTTCAGCGCTTCGATGTTTGTGTGCTTACTTGTGGCTTCCTTCGCGCTGTTAAGACTTTCATTTGTATTTTCTAACCCACGTCAAGGGTCTAGTCCAGAAATGTGGCTGTGATACGCCCCAGATCTCCGTCGCGGACGGAACACTTCAATGTCGAAGCACACGTTCATTAAGCTCGTCATTACCGACACCTCTGCGTTATGGCCAACGTGTTTCAGCGCCAGAAACAAGTTAGTAGACAGGAATACGTGACGAATGCCTGTACAATGCCACAGCTTTTTGTCTTCATTCTTCGTATAGCACTCGCACCATGATGCCATTGGCCCAAGAAAATGCTTGTGTGTGTGTGTGTGTGTGTGTGTGTGTGTGGGAAGGGGGGAAGGGGTGCGTGCGCGCGCTTTGTTTGCACAGGAAGCCATAAAATACCACTCGCGATGTTGCTGTTACTATAAATGGGTCCGGTGTTCCGTTTATACCAACCGTGTAATACCACGTACACACGTCGGCCGAGAACCCCCTGGCATGTTCCTACCGTGGGGGGCGGCGCGGAGAGGTAGCCGCCGTGGCCACGGTTCATTTAGACCGGCCAGCCATGGTGCCGGCCGCGCCATCTCGGGAGCGGCGGATACTGCGACTCCTTTTTCCTCGCGCTATACATGCACGTGAGCCGTCTTCTTCTTCACCGGCTCTGGAAGCGGTAGTCACGCCGCTACAATACGATTTTCTTGGCGTTCATGCATGGACGGCTGCTTTAACTGCTTCCGTGAAAAAGACACTCGAGTGCTTAGGTTTGTAAACTGAGATTGTTTATTCGTATCCACCAAAGAGGATATCTTGTGACAGCGCGAAAAGACCTTGCGAGAATACGAAACGCATGCTCTTGTTGTTTTATCTGGTCCCGCCTTTCCGCGTTGACCCCAACTCTTCTGGAGTGGGTAATCACGCCGCAGGCACGAGCTACTACCCTCCGCGGTAGCTCTGGCCCAATGACGTTGCTCTGTTGAAAGCAACGTCGCGGATTCGATCCCGGTCGCTGCTTCCGCATTTATATTGTGGCCAACTGAAAGAATTCGTGTACCGTATAGTACATTATAGGTGAACGTTGAATACCGCGTGGTCAAAATTAAACCGAAGTCCTCCACTATGGCGTGCCTCGTATTCACGTCCTGGCTTGGCACGTAAAACCGTAGAAGCTAATTTTCAATATAACTGCCGGTCCTGGCTTGGCACGTAAAACAGCACAAGTTAATTTTCAATATAACTGCCGCTTTTTTACAGGTTACTATGGAGAACAAGAGCGACGAGCAAAGAGACGAGCAAGCACCCAAAGTGCACACACAAGTAAAACATTCTCGCGCGCATGGGGGGAAGCCGACTTCCCAGACTGCCACGGCTGCAGCGTCCCAGGCTGTTTCTCCGATCACCAGTGCCACCGCCAGCCCTACCAAGGCACGCCGCCAAATCCGGAGAGCCGCCGACAAACAGCAATCGCTGTCGCCGGAAAAACGCGGTTCGCCGGCAGCGGTGGCCTCAGCACCGGTTTCCCCTGCGCAAGTAAGCCTGCGGTTCCTCTCTGGTGTTAGCAGCCACAAGCTGAACCACCGCGCAACGTGCAACAACTTATCATCTGCCACCGCTCCTGCTAGTCAACCTAAGATAGCAGTTTATGTATCTATTTTCTACGGGAGTGTACACAGTAACCCTAACATTACTTAGGATATTTGCTTCCTACGATATCGTATGTGATAACTCTGGTATTAGTTAGGGAGCCTTAATGCGTACACACGCTCAAGCGCTGGATGTTGACGTACATACGTAAGACTGCCTAAATTTGTTGGTACACTAAGATTAGCCAGCCATATATGTTGAAGCAGACAAAAGTAAAATAATTATAATCCATATGGAAGTCGACATCGCGGATCTAACACGCGTGCGAGCTTCCCCATAGAGTCGAAAGCGAAATATCGCACGATGTGAACAGTCAACGCGAGCCACACATATGCGACGATTGCCCGGGTGGGTTGTATGGCGAACGTCGTCGACGTGCTGCCGGCTCATGGTTCAAACACTATGAATATGTTTGTGTGGAAACGCGGGATACCGTGAGCTCCGACATCGCGCCGGTGCACCGGAAACGCGTTGCGGTGTGATCTCAGAGGCCACGGGGATTTCGTGTAGTTCCAAACTAAATGCACTATAGGGCGAAATGTGGCCTACACCCCGTGGATGTAACGCGAGCCGCTGGTACAGCGATGAATGCTGCGCGAGAATCGTGGAGGAATGAAAAACCAGGAGGGAGCCTAACATAACCAAATTAAAGCGAGAAAGCCCAGCCCAGCCCGTGGTCAAGTCGCTGTAGATTTTAGTGCCTTCCGCCGCAACGGTCACCACACGCTGTTTTCTAAAACACACTAGGTGCGACTCCTATGGGTGTCAATTGGTGTAGTTAATTACTATTCAATCTTCGATTGTCTGACACCGCGCTGCTGTAGTCCAGAGGCGATGGCGTTGTGCTGCTGAACTCGCAGTCGCGCTTTCAATCCCTGCTGTGGCGGTCGCATTCACATGAGGGCGGATTGCAAAAACATTTGTGTGCTGGCCACACGTCAAAGAACCTGAGGTGGTCAAAATTATTCCGGAGTTTCGTCGTCTACGTCTTGCCTGGTAATCAGTTGTGGTAATGACACATGAAACTCCGGCATCTAATTACTTTTCTTTAATTGTCTCACGCCATCGGGGTGCGGAATAAAAAAAAATGGCTTGATATTACGGACGCCCAGTATCTTTTCATGATTTCACGCACCGATTGCATGCTGTCTAATGGCACTTATCCAAGTCTCTCATCGACGCGTGCACTCAGGGGACATCGCCAAAGCCGAGTGGCAAGGGCGGCAAAGGACACAGGGCCACTGCCCACCATCACAAGGGCGCTGCCCACGAGGGACCCGGAGTGCAGTCCGCGGCAAGCGGCGCCGGCCAAGCTGGACCACCACCCGACTCCCAAGCGGCAAATGACCAGTGCAGGGGCGTAGCGGGAGCAACATCGTTGCCGGTAGCCGAAAGCAAAGTTCACAGTCCACCAACTCAACCTGATGCGGTAGCACCCTCAGCGAAGAAGCAGGATACACCGCAACCAGAAGCCGCCCAAGCAGGCCCCACATCGCAGGTGAATTTACTCGTCGTGCAATTTCTTCTCGCCATCTTGTTCAGCACATGTTGGAATTTCGTGCGAACTGAGGACCGGGCAGGGGAGAGGGGGGGGGGGGGGGGGGTCGCAGGAAGATGTGTAGGCAGTTTTTCCGTGATGTTACGGACCCGGCATCTCAATGTGCTAATTACCCGAACGTGGCTACCACGATGACGTCGGCACGCCGTCTAATCACGCGTAGATTCTATTGCTTTTTGATGCTGGTCGTTTTTCACCGTGTTATCGCTGTTGACAATTTGTCGCTCGGAGTGAGACGCGCCAGGTATGCTGCCACATTTCCTGTTTACGCGGCTTCTCGGTGTGTTAGTACACCAAGATGGCAGCCAGGATGACGTCAATGCAAAACATGTATTAGACTTGAGCGCCGTGGACTCCTGAATGTATATACAACCCATAGAACGGATTGTTGCACTGACTCATTCCACGGGTGAACTGAGACGTGACTCAGCGGGCCACTTTCTGTCGATATTTTTCAGCATTTCTCTGAATCAAGTTTCATTCTGACTTTCCCGCTTTTCGATGGACGCAGAGCTCATGCATCTTCTTGCTGCTTCGCTTTCTTTCAATGCGGACTTAATTCTAACCATTCACAACTTCTGTGATTGTATTTTGAGACGCTATTCAACTTCAGGTCTAAAAAAACAAGTGGTGACTCCGTGCATAGTGGTGTGCCTCACTATGGTTGTGTATCTCCCAATTGCACTGCAAGCACTGCGAGTACCTGCTAGTGCTTTTTTTTCCATGGAAATTCCCTCTTTGGATAAATCTCTTGAGTACTTCTGTACCCAGGTTATATTTTACTTCCCCATATACTTGCGTTTATGAGTAGTTTTGTCGCTCAGCGTCATGAAGCTCACAAGGGTTCTTTTAAATAAATGTAATGTTTTTGTCCCACTGTAAAGACAGTCATGCGCGTGAATGGTTAGTAAAGGTTGGGAGGTGCGAAAATTTTGAACAACTGAGCACACAAACCACGCTACACAAGTGTTATTATCTCTAACGTGGAGCGCACAGACGCCATCGGCGTACAGGCGACTTTTTGGTCCCGACCTCGATTGTACGCAATGTTATCAATTATTTGCATTGGAGACATAGGCGGACAGTTCATTTTACCCGGGGGGGGGGGGAGGGGGGGACGCTGGAGACCGACCAGCTTTTCGAACCCCTCCCCCTTTTGCACATGCTACGTAGCTGGACAGAACCAAGGTAATGTTGTTTGACGTCGCTTGGCGATACTCGGATTATTTTTTGCATTCCGCCTAACTAGGCAATTCGTCATAATTAGTCATCTTCTCAATTATTATAATTAGATTGAAAGTGTCACTGAGAAAATTGTAGAGCATCGTGAGAACCTCCCGAATCAGCTTTCTGTTGCTCAATACGTTCTACATAAGTGTTTTTTTCGAGCGTGAAAGATGCCTGTATATGTGTACATACAGGATGCCCCATCTATATGCACCAAGATTTAGAAATATGCAAATGCCACGTAGCTGAATAGGACCAAGGTAATGTTTGCCGTCGCTTGGAGATACTGAGATAATTTTTTGCATTCCGCTACCGAATCAGCTTTCTGTTGCTCAATACGTTCTACATAAGTGTTTTTTCGAGCGTGAAAGATGCCTGTATATGTGTACATACAGGATGCCCCATCTATATGCACCAAGATTTAGAAATATGCAAATGCCACGTAGCTGAATAGGACCAAGGTAATGTTTGCCGTCGCTTGGAGATACTGAGATAATTTTTTGCATTCCGCCTATATATATAATTACATAGTTTGTGTTAAATTATTAACCAGCTTCTCAAATATTATAATTAGATGAAAAGTGTCCATGAGGAAATTGTAGAGCAACATTAAAAACTCCCGATACAGCTTTCTGTTGCTCAATAGGTGAAACGTAAAATTGCTTTTCCAAGCGACATAGAGGCCCGAGAACACACTCGGAAGTCTCTCGAGCGGCCAGTCGCGCTGCGATTTTGCGTGTATTCGCGGGCTTCTTTCACGCTCGGGAAAACACCTTTATGTCGCACGTATTGAGCAACAGAAAGCTGTATCGGGAGTTTTTCATGTTGCTACTCAATCTTCTCATTGACACTTTTCATTTAATTATAATATTTGAGAAGTTGATTATTTAGACTAATTACGTAATTAGGCGAAATGGCAAACAGTACCTTGGTTCTGTCCAGCTACGTGGTATTTAAATATTTTTAAATCTTGGTGCATGATAAATGGGACACCCTTTATATTTAATAACAGTTGCACTTCAAGAAACTTCGTGTGACCTCGACGAATTGTTCACTGAAGTTACGGCTTTATATGAGTATTTACAAGACCTCATAGTAGAAGACAGTTCAATTTCGCAGCTTAAGTCCCCTCGCACCACGAAGATGCTGGCATCTCTCGGCGGTGTAATCTTCCTTCGTGTAATTGTCTTATACTTCGCTATCACTAATCCTGTTCCGCCTTTCCGGCGAAGCTGCAGACTCTTTTCTTGTTTTTTTTTGTAACTGTACGTCCGAGTGTAAGCGTTGCTGCGCATGATATTGATTCTGATTTAGAGGGAATTCGGCTTGGCCTCATTCCGTTTACTGAGAGTATTATGTATATTTATGACCTCTGCATGCAAATAGCGATGTTTCCATCCTCAATAAATGTTGTAAATTATTTGAAAGGTTTTTTTTTCGCGAGTCGCTAGGGCATTGCCTACTGGAAAGAGAACCAATACTGATACACCTATCATTCACGTGCATTTCACACGCTATTGACAAAAGACTCTGCCGAAGGGGTCACTCACCACGCCTAACACGCTTCTCGTGTCTATTGCAGCAGAAGACAGTCGAGACCGCAATGGCCGTGGTGTCACCAGCGATGCAGGACGGTAAACGGAAAAAGATAGCAATAACCTTGGCGTGCTTTGGGACAATCCTTGTCGCCTCCTCCTTAATCCTCTACGTTGTGTCATCACGCAGACAGAAATCCTTGCCGTTCTGCAGCACTGAAGATTGCCGCAAGCACGCGAAGCTACTTACCGACAATATCAACTGGAAGCTCGATCCCTGCGAGGATTTCGCAGCCTTCGTCTGCTCGGCGCGTAGTTCCTCGGGTCGGGGCAGCTCCGGCGTGTCCGTAATGGATAGCTTCGCAGAGTCATGGTACGGACAGTTTGGGAACACCCTGCGCAATGGCGCTGACAAGATCTCTGCAGGAAAGAAAGTTTTGGCCATGTATGAGAAGTGCCGAAATTTCTCGCGGGACGCGGCGCGGCCGAAGGTTTTCATCGATTTCCTGGTGAGCCAAGGGCTAGGCTGGCCCGAGCTGCCTGAAGTACTGCCCTCACCGTTGAATTACATCCTCAAGCTCGCTTACAAATGGCAAGCCCCTCTCTGGATATCTGTGAGTTTGCTCCAGTCTCCGAACCAGTCTTCTCCGTTGAGACGTGTCCTGATCAATCCTGGTATGTATATCCCCGTCCTGTGGAGTCAGCACAAAAGCGCCACGGAATCCTACGCATACACTAAGTACTGGGATCGGTACCTCCGCCGCCTATATCCGGACCCCGCGTCGAGACCTGTACTCAATGAAACTGTTGTTTACGAAACTCTCAAGGTAGAGAAGGACGTGCTCGACAGCCTGAACGCGGTATTCACCTCCAAAGCGCCTAAGCCGGCGTCGTTCTCCTTCGGTGATCTCCCAGACCACGTACCCAACGTATCGACTAGCGTGTGGTGCGAAAGCTTCCAGAGCGCCCTCCTTCTGGAACCGGAACTCAGTTTAAACGATACAATCGTAGTGAACGACGTCAACTTGCTCAAGACAATCGCCAATCTTTTCTCCAAGTACGACAGAAAGCAACTGAGTATGCACCTGACTTGGCTGCTAGTGCAGTACTACGCTCCCGTCTCAGATTATCGCCTACTTGTCGATTTTTTTCAACGACGACGAGGGGGACAGCAGCGGCGCAGCTTCCTCTGTTTTGCGCGTACCAAGTGGAAGCACCGTACAGAGTCCTCATTATCGCCCTCGGCCTGGTCTCTCGCTTCACGGCTGAAGATAGAAAGATCATCGACGATGGCTTCGATGGCCTCGTTTCGGCGGCCGTTGACAGGGTCCAGAAATCCCAATGGATGGACACTCCGAGTAAGAAGAGCATCACGAAGAAGCTGCTCGCTGCGAAGAAGGCTCTCTGGCCTCCAGATGCTCTCCTCAAGGACGGCGTACTGGATAGCATCTACTTCGCGTTCCCAGGAAAGGATGCCTCTTTGGCTGAGTATTGGATCGACAGCAGAAGGAGCATGATTCTGATGAACAAGACCGAATTCTACGAGGAAGCGCTGAGGCTGCCTTGGAACACTCTCCCGGGCTACGTGAGCTACGACTACGCCTTGAATAGCGTGAATATTGCAATGGCCGTCCTCGCACAACCGGCGTACTACACACACGGTAGCAAGCTATGCTTCACGGCGGTCTGCTATTTCTCTTGGGGACTCAGCTGGCCAGAGCCATTGACAGCGAAGGTCTTCGATGGACGGCAGATGGAGCCAAGGTCGATAGTATCGTGACCGTATCGACGCAGCGTGAATTCAAAAAGAAAGATGCTTGTATCTCAAATCTCGCCAAAAGCATTTACCCTGAAGTACCGGCTCTCACGATGTCCTTGTCCGCCCTCAAGAAGGCCCACATTCGTGACGGAAGCGTACCCCTAGCCCTGAACGAAAGCTTCCAGAGGACAAGGTCTTCTTTATGACGCTCTGCTACTTGTCGTGCAATACCACGGGGCTCTTGCGCCTGGACTGTAACAAGGTGGTGCAGAATTCCGAAGATTTTGCCAAAGCCTTTAGCTGTCCAAAAGGATCGAACATGAACCCCGAAGAAAAATGCACATTCTTTTGAAGCACACGACAGAATGAAATGTGAATTTACTTGATATGCCAGGCGACAAGAGTGTATGGCTACCGGTCGGACTCTAAAAACGCTTGTGTCGCTCTTATTTAACAAGATCGTTTCTAGGTTTCTTTTGTATGTGCATGCATTGTACGATCCTGATGTAAAAGCCTCATTTTAATTACTCTACATATGCATATTTGATATATTATTTGCTAGATCTTGTGCACCTTGTGCAGCCATCTTGTGCACCTAGGAAATATATTGAACTGGTATACAGGGTGTTCATTTTAGCTGCACCAAATTTTTTAAATTGCCTGTGGCAGATAATACAAATACATTCCTTGATCTAAGCTACTCGATGAGGCGGCCATTACTTCCACGAGAAATCAAAACGCCTAAGTGAATAAGTAACATAATTACGCTAATTCACTTTTTAATTGTTTCCGGCACGTCTTTCAATCTACGAATTATAGCCGCTATATCGCAAAGCGTATCCACTTGGAAGAAATTGTCAGACTGAACCAGTTTCGAGATAATTTCAAAGTGTCGACGAAATCCATGGGCGTTCCAGTTAACACTGATATGTTGACGAAACTCACACACATTCTTTTCTCATGAACTACTAACACGTTATTTACGCCCTCTCACCCGTGATATAATTTGGAAAAAACAAAGATGGTACGGCTACATCCGGTTTTGAGAGCGTCATGTTGATATTTCAAGCTTTTTGGGGTATATGCAACAATGCTGTTTCCATTTAGGGGATGGCGGTAAATCACTTGTGGAAATCAAGCATACCCAAGCGAATACTACCGCAGAGTGGGATAACCGAGAATTGATGGACTTAGTCGGCAGTTTTTCCAAGAAAGTTAGTCCACTACCTTCATCAAGACGTCTCTGAGCAATTCATGTAGCAATATACGGTCTATAGCTACAGATGCAAGAAGCTAGATAATTGCACAATTGGGGGAAGTCAACAACTCCACCGCATACATGACTGAAATAATCGCGTTGAGGACGTTCCTCTTTTCAGGAAAGTGTCCCAATCCGTGCAAACCAACCTTCGCAATATTCTCAATGGGCTGAGTGAAAAAATGAAGTGACTCCTCTGTAGGTTTAAGCACAAGGAAAACTCGGCGTGAATGCCCTGAACGGGATGTAATGTGTAGTGAAGAAGAAGAACTTTGATAAGGAGATTTACTGACGGCAAGCGGCAGGCGAAAAAACCAGTTCAGTCGCCAGAGAGCAACGGTCTCAACGCCAAGAGCTCGTGATCTGCGCTCGCGCCCTACATCTATGAGAGCGCCCCACTACTGCTTGCTCCCCGTTCTTCTTGTTCACTACAATAACCCCGGCGGCGAAGGGGAGCCATCCTGGCGACTCAAGGGGACGCAAGGATGAGAGGGTCGTGATGCGGCTTGAGGCGCTGACGTGGACCGTGTCGCGACCGAGACGGCGCTTGTCCGAGGAGGGGTTGACCGGCTCAATGACATAAGTGACGGGAGACCTGCGCTCGATGACGCGGTATGGCCCGTGGTACTTGGCAGCAAACTTGGGGTGAGGCCAGGGAGAGTTGAAAGGTATGCGGAGCCAGACGAGGGATTCAACGGCCAAAACTCAGCACATGCTCATCGGTGTCGCGGCGATCTTTCTGAAGGGCTTGGCTGTCGGACGTGAACGAGCGGCCAGCTGACGACACTCCTCGGCATGCTGGGCGACCGTCAGAAATTGCACTGAATTCGGAGGCGTCCGGGCGGTACGGTAAAATTGTGTCAAGCGTGGAGGATGGTTCACGGCCATATAAAGAAAGAATGGTGAAAAGCCCGTCGTAGACTGTGTCGCGGTGTTATACGCATAAGTCACGAAGGGAGAACGACGTCCCAATTGGAATGATCAGAATCAATGTACATCGACAGCATGTCACCGAGCGTGCGGTTGAAACGTTCCGTGATCCCATTCGTTTGAGATGGTAAGCAGTTGATGTGCGATGAAGAATACGACAAGAGCGGAGCAAGCTCTTGTATCACGTTGGACAAAAACACACGGCCTCTGTCGCTCAGCAGTTCCCGTGGGGCTCCATGACGAGTATGAAATGGCGCAATATGAAGGAAGCGACGTCACGAGCACCAGCCGCAGGGGAGGGAGCGGTTTCTGCGTATCGCGTCAGATGGTCCACCGCGACAATTATCCAGCGATTGCCAGCAACAGAGCACGGAAGTGGTCCATAAGGTACGATTCCAATGCGTTCAAAAGGGCGGGCAGGACATGGTAAAGACTGCAGCTGACCGGGTGTATGGTTAAACGTCTTTCGTTGTTGACATGCGGAACAAGACCGTATATATTTACGGACAAATGTGTACATCCCACGCCAGTAGTAGCATTGACGGAGCCGTTGATACGTTTCAGCCCGCCAGCATGGGCATGTTGCGGATCAGCATGGAAGTATGCACACACATCGGCTCGCAAGTGCTTGGGTAATGACCAGCAGCCATTTACGTCCGTCCTCCAGGTAGTTGCGGCGGTTACAAAAGTGAATCGCGTATTGCGAAATGCTTGGCTTGTCGACGAAGGGCATGGGGTTGGCTAGCGGGTGAAGAGGCGCAGAGAAATTTCAAGACGGACGCGATCCATGGGTCCTTGCGCTGTTCCGAAGGCATGTCGGTGATGGTCAGAGCGTTCAGGGGAAAAGTCTACCGCTGAAGGAGGCCCTGCTTCGGATTGACGGTGGGGAACGAGAGAGCGCATCCGCGTCAGAATGCTTGCGCCCGGATCGGTAATACGACGCGAATGTCGAATTCTTGAATAGCAAGAGCCCATCGACCGAGACGACAGAGGGGATCTTTGAGGGAAGCCAGCCAGCAGAGGGCATGATGGTCGGTTACAACGTCGAAAGGCCTGCCCGTACAAATAGGGCCGGAATTTTCCTAAAGCCATACAATCGCGAGGCACTCTTTTTCGGTGACCGAATAATTCGCCTCGCCTTGGTGAGGGCGCGGCTTGCATATGCCACAACATACTCAGGGGAAGCCGGGCTTGCGTTGCACGAGAACCTGCACCAAGACCGATACCACTGGCGTCAGTATGATTTCGGTTGGCGTGCAGGGTCATAATGGCGTAGCACGGGGGGCGAAGTAAGTAGGCGGCGCAGTGTCGCCAATGCGTCGTCGCAGGCCGGTGTCCAGTGGGATAAGGTCGCTGGGGCCGGCGAGGAGCTTCGTAAGCGGTGCGATGATGGAGGCGAAATTGCGGACGAAGCGACGAAAATAGGAGGCCAAGCCGACAAAGCTTCGAAGTTCTTTGAGGGTAGAAGGCTTCGAAACTCGGCAACAGCACGTAGTTTTCCGGGTCAGGGAGAATGCCATGTTTGGAGATGACGTGGCCGAGGAAGGTTAGCCGGTGAGCCCCAAAGTGACATTTCTTCAGGTTGAGTTGAAGGCGTGCGTTTGTAAGGCAGCGGAGAATTGTGCGTAAACTGAGAGAGATGTGTAGCGAAATCGGGCAGAGAACACGACGACGTCATCCAGATAGCACAGACATATCTTCCATTTCAGACCGCGTAAAATGCCGTCCATCATCCGTTCGAATGTTGCGGGGGCATTACAAAGTCCGAAAGGCATCACGGTAAATTCATACAGGCCATCCGGTGTGACGAACGCCGTCTTGGGACGATCACACTCCGCCATAGGGACCTGCCAATATCCCGATGGCAAGTCGAGGGAAGAAAAAAATTCGGCACCTTGAAGGCAATCGAGGGCGTCGTCTATTCGAGGAAGAGGATAGACGTCCTTGCGATAATCTTGTTGATGGCCGGTAGTCCACACAGAATCTAATAGAGCCTCTGTTCTTTCTGACCAGTACAACAGAGAGGACCAGGGGCTGCAAGAAGGCGTAATGACTCCGCGCTGAAGCATGTCGTCAACCTGCTCGTAATGACACGACATTCCGCAGGTGACACACGGTAGGGGCGCTGTCGCAAGGAGCGTGAGGCCCAGTGTCAATCGTGTGAACAACGGCATTTATTTGGCCTAGGGGACCCTGCGGTAAGTCAAACGAAGTGCGGAACTCGTGATAAGGGCAAGAAGCTGCGTCCGTGCAGCCGGATCGAGGTCGCTGTCGATGGAACGGTGAAAAGAATCCGAGAGCACGCGTCGACCAAGGTGAAGGGGCAGGGGCGTTCAGCGGATGCTGAGTCCTCAGGCTCAGAGGGGTCAAGGGGTACGATAACAGCAGCGTCTAGAGGCTGAACGTGGCCAAGGGTTTCATTTCGGTACAAAGTCAGAGGGCCTGAGTTGGGGTTGCAAACAAGTAGTCCGGTATTGTCCTGATGAAGCGCGAGGATGGCAAAAGGCAGTGACGTATTGTGGCGGTGACGAAACAAGTCAGATGGCGTGAACAGAACGTTGGCGTCGGAAAGGGCGGCACAGGAAACGGGAACAATGACGGCACTCTGAGGCGGCAGGTCAATATCGGCGGTTACAAGCTTTCTATCCCCAGGACCGGCCACATGGGTGGAAGGCGTCTCAGGAAACACAGCGAGCTCTACCTCAGCACGAGCGCAGTCGATAACAGCGTGGTTACGGGACTAAAAATCCCACCCGAGGATCAGGTCATGGGAACACGAGGCCAGCGCAAGGAACTCAACGCTGTAGATCACGTCTTGTATGAGCACCCTGGCCGTACATGCTGCAACGGGTTCAATATATTGTGCGCTCGCAGTACGGAGAGAAAATCCTGAATGTGGCGTCGTCACTTTACGGATAGAACGGCAAAACGTATGGCTCATTACAGAAATAGCGGCGCCGGTGTCCACAAGCGCAAGAGTTCGTACACCGTCAACAAACACTTCAATAACATTGGAGGGAGACAAGCGAGGACTTAGATTGACGACGGCGCAGCGCGTGCCTCAACAGCTGCGGTAGTCAGTTTTTCCGCCTCACCAGTACTGGACCGGCGACGCATAGGCGAAAGAGAACGGCGGCGCGGTGAGGGTGACTGACGAGCAGCAAAAGGTTGGGCATCGGAAGTGGGCTGGTGATCACGGGCGCATGTTTCAGGCTCTCGTTCTGGCTGCGTGCGATAGGGAGGTCAGAAGGAGTAGTCTGGATATTTCGGCGTACTCGTGGTTGCCGCGAAGCGTCGGCGACAGAAGCGCACAACATGACCCGGAATTCCGCAAGCACAGCAGATCGGGCGGTTGTCTGCAGTGCGCCAATGATTTGCGTACTCTGGCTGCGCCCCGAAAAGCGCCGTCGCTGTGGTCGAATTGGTGGTTGAGGGGTCAGTACTGGTTGAGGACGTGGCTTCACGATGGCATCCGCGTACGTCAGAGGTGCGGCAACAGGAGTCGGAGGAGCAGCAGACGGCACCACAAATGATAGCGGCGCGGTGACACCAGTTGGCTGAAAGGCAGACGGCAAAGCCTCGGTGATCTGCTCCTGTATCACCTATCGGATGGTTGGAGTCAGCCTAGGCGTAGGCACTTGCATGGTAGGAAAAAATGAAAGCTGTCGAGCAACTTCCTCACGCACAAGCTCCTTAATCTGTGACAGGAGCGCCGTGTGGTCGCCGCCGATGGTCAACGCAGCGAGGGAATCGTTTGTTGACGTCTGCCGCCGAGCTAGGACGCGCTGCTTACGTAGTTCGTCGAAGCTTTGACACAAGGTCACGAGTTCAGACACGGTGCGTGGGTACTTGGCCAGCAATATCTGAAAGGCGTCGTCATCTATGCCTTTCGTGAAGTGCTTTATCCTGTCTTGCTCAATCATAGAAGGATTCACGCGCTTGCACAAGTCAATGACGTCTTCAATATGGCTCGTGAAGTTCTCGCCCTGCTGCTGCGCACGTCCGCGTAGACGCTGTTCAGCGCGAAGCTTGCGCATTGCGGCGCGACCGAACACTTCCGCGAAGCTCGTCTTGAAAGTCGTCCAATTGGCGAAGTCTGACTCATGGTGACGAAACCAGTGGTTTGCGACGTTTGTTAGGTAGAACAGGACGTTGCGTAGTTTCATAGCGTCGTCCCACTTGTTGTGCGCGCTCACCCTTTCAAACGACGATAGCTAATCTTCTAGGTCGTGGTCATCGGTGCCGCTAAAGAAAGCGTGATCGCGCTGGCGCAGCACGCTTGACACGATGACCGACGGAGCGTGGGCGGCGTCTTGCTGGGTGGCGTCATCAGGCATTGTCAGAGCAGTGGTGGGCAACGTCCGGCTTCGGAGTTCAAGGTTTGAAGAGGGTACCCAGCACCTCCACCACTTTGATAAGGCGATTTACTGACGGCAAGCAGCAGGCGAAAAACCAGTACAGTCGCAAGAGAGCAACGGTCTCGGCGCCAAGAGCTAGTGATCTGCGCTCACGCCCTACATCTATGACAGCGCCCCACTACTGCTTGCTCCCTGTTCTTCTTCACTACAAGACAAATAAAATCTCGAATATTCCGATTAGAGTGTTGGGGCGCGCAATACTTTGTTACTTTGGGTGGAGTGTTTTGACCGAAAGTCACGGCCGAGAATGCGGTCATGCGGGCACTGTTCGAGGAGAATAAATAAACAATAGTGTAGTGGTCAGCAATTGTTACACGTGCTGTGGTCAATCAGATGACAGGTGAAGGTCTGTATAAAAAAAGGCGGCTGCCGCTTATCCGTAAAAAAAAAAGGCAGCCGCTTATCCAGCGGCTGGCCGCTGGATAAAAAAAAAACACCGCATACCCACGGGGTGATTGATGATGAGTGGGCGAAGCTCCGGAGGGAATCATCGGTAAACCGTGAACCTTCCGTGTAATTCGCCCAGTCTCGCCGCACTAAATCGAACGATTGACTTCCGCCAATGACATGCGCTATATGCGACGTCATTCCTATTTATAACAGCGCCCTTCATTATAATTGCACCATCTCCCGCTTAAGGGGACGCTAGCACAAACGCGTTCGAAACGTGCAGTACTCCCTAGTAAGGGGGAGAGGCCACAGCGTCTTAGGCAGCCGTTTACACATGCCGGAACGTGCACCGCGTTTGCCGACGCCATCAAATGACTGCTGAGAGAGGATAACCCCCGTATTCATAAACGCTCCTCGACTTGAACTTGACTTGCCACCGCCTTCAACGCGTTTCGAACGCGCCGCCCAAGGCGGTGGCAAGTCAAGTTCAAGTCGAGGAGCGTTATGAATACGGGGGGTATACTCTCTCAGCAGTCATGTGATGGCGTCGGCAAACGCGGTGCACGTTCTGGCATGTGCAAATGGCTGCGTAAGACGCTGTGGCCGCTCCCCCATACTAGAGAGTACTGTACGTCTCTAACGCGTTTGTGCTAGCGTCCCCTTAAGCGGGAGATCCGATGATTCCCTCCGGAGCTTCACCCACTCATCATCATTCACCCCGTGGATATGCTGTGATTTTTTTTATCCAGCGGCCGTGTCAGTGCTTTCCTGAGCCTTCGGCGAAGAGCAGCACTCACAACTGAAAACTGCGCGCCTCTGTCGACAAGAGATGTGACAGGGACACCATTTACATCGAAGTCCAGTAAGCTTCTATGTATAGGCAGGGACAATACGGGTGTGTATGCCTGGTCGTAGTTGCAGCGTCACCTCCGGGAGCTGCTCCGCATCGGTTGCACATGACGATGAAGAGCGACGAACGAGAGGCGAACGGGAACGACCACTTTGCGTAGACGGGGGGCGGATGGATCTCGGCGGATTGCTGTCGGCATCAGGATTCTAAGTCGGCGTGTAAGGCGAGAAAGTACCAGGGCCTCGTGCTTGACGGTAGTAGCACTGGGATGGCCATCGAGGAGGCGACGCCCTCTTTTTTGCGGGCGTATGTTAGAGCGAGGAAACGACGCATGTCATAATCAAAATTGCGGAAACAATTTATTGGGTATTTTTGGGAGGATGGATGAAAAATTTCCAATAATAAATTAACACGCAATACACACTTAAATATTACATAATAAGTCCAAACTATCTAACAAATTACACTAAAGACAGTTCGTGCAGCGAAAGGCTCGAGCAGCTGGAAACAATGGTAGTTTATGTGTAATAAATGCCAAGCATTTCTTGGCGAACATTTGCCACTTTGACAGTACCTATCTATCTAGTCACATACGCGTTGGTGCTCTCATGGTCGTTTCGTTAACTTGGTATGTGTTACATTGGCGGCGGTCACGCCGCCTCTGACAAGAAGTCGTCCGTGTCACCATGCAGAACAGCCACGTCTATTTCCGTAGCGAAATATATACTCTTGATGCTCTCATCGTCGTTTCGTCAACTTGGTAGGTACCAAAATTGGCATAGTGTGGAAAGAGTTATGAAGGACATGAATGATAGGCCATGACATAAATATCATGACATGTGTGTCATGTAGATCATGAAACAGCCACCTACGTCTTGATGCTCTCATCGTCGTTGCGTCAACTTGGTAGGTACCAAAACTGGCATAGTATGGCAAGAGGTATGACGAACATGAATGATAGGCCATGACATAAATATCATGATATGTGCGTCATGTAGATCATGAAACAGCCGCCTACATCGTGATGCTCTCATCGTCGTTTCGTCCACTTGGTAGATACCAAAATTGGCATAGTATGACACATACAGGGTGTCCTAGCTAAGAGCAGCCAATGTGTTAAAAGTGACGGAGTGTGGTAGGAGGCTCAAACGAACTCAGTGATGTTGAGTATCGCGTGTCCCAGTCTGTGCTTTTTTGTTTTGCAAAGTCAATTCAGTATCATAAACTATTTCCCTAACTTTTAAAATATTGGCTTCACCAAGAAAATACCAATACGAAAGTTGTAGATCACATTTAAAAATGGCTTATTGAAGGGTTTGCAATTAAGTACCGTTGATGGAGCGTCTTGTAATTGCCTTTCGAGAAAGCCCGCGAAATACAAAAATGAGCGGGTGATAGCGCCACTATTTCAGCGCTCCCAGGCGACCGATGAAGAAACGAAATCCGCGTATCTATACAGCGGTTCGGGGACGCGCTTTAAGTTTCCTGTGGCCGCAAAGTAAGCGCCAGCAATTGTCGCTAGTCAGATATGATAGGGAACGAATAGAAGAACATGTTAACAGCATATTCCTTCCCAATTAAACAGTTCGGCGGTCAACATTTACTCAAGCCCGAGCTTCTTTTCTTTTTCTTCTTCTCGCCTTGCGTGTTCGGACTTCATTCCACAAGTGGAGCAAATGATATGTTTACGCCACGTCACGTCGAAGCGCGACATACCTTCATCACCACCGCTGGCTCTGTTGGCCCTATCGCGACAGGGCATGCGAGTGAGTCTCGAAAAGAAGCCATATGGAATGGTATGAAGAACTATACTTGGACGCTGAGGAATCAGTCTGGCACCTATGCGGGCCGCTCCCAGGTCGGGACAGAGAGGCCGAGCCCCTCTGCCAACGCCGAGCAGCGCCAGAGCATGTGTTCTAAATCGACCAAACACCCACACTTACTGCAGTAGACAAACCCCACGGTCCGGATTAATTTTATTTATGACCACTGGGTTAGGGTACGTCCGTGTCTGCAGAAGCCTCAATTTAACCGCCTGTGGCCTATTTAGTTTAGAATGTGGCAGGGCGAATGCCCTGCGTTCTAATAATATTGCTTGGTGATCTCGTTGTAGGTTAACATCAGGTCCCTGAACTCAGGAGCGGGAGATCCAGCCCCATCAGGGAGGGCACCCTGTGAGCCTCCCTGTGCGCCACCTCCTTGATGTTACGCGGGGCTCTTTCCACTGACCCCATGTGCGCCGGAAACCAAGTAACTGTATGCGGAGTGATATCCCTACCCTGCAGCAGTCTGTAAGCCGGTTCCGCAACAAGTCCCCTCGAGAAGGCTTTAATCGCAGATCGCGAGTCCCTAAACACCGAAACTCTTCCTGAATCAAGTAGTGCTAAAGCAATAGCCACCTGCTCAGCAACCCCCGGATCCTTTGTATGAATGGAAGCGGCATTTCGAACGCTCCCTTTTCCATCTACCACCACCACCAAATAACCATTTTTCCAATTAATCCATGCCACATCAACGAATGCAGACCTCCTGATCCTTTTCTTCTCGCATCAAAGCCCTAGCTCTCGCCATCCGCCTCCCTACATTGTGCACAGGGTGCACATTCCACGGAAATGGACGGACCATGATATTGGTCCGAAGGTTAACGTTCAACTCGTGTAGCCGTGCCCCATCGCGCGACGCAGCCACCGATTCTCCGATTGACTCTAAGATATACCTACCCGCTGGTGTACCTAGCAACCGCTCTCTCTGTGCCGTACAGTCAGCCTCGGCAATTTCATCTAAAGTATTATGCAAACCCAGTCGCAACAACATATCGTTTGACGTACTTACAGGCAGACCCAGCGCCGCCTTAACGGCTTTTCTAATTAAAGCTTCCAACGTATCTTTCTCCCCCCTATTCCAATTTATCATAGCTGCCACATACGAGAAATGACACAGAATAAATGCGTGAACTAGCCGCATCCCACCCTCTTCGCCTAAACCCCTATGCCTATTAGAGATCCTGCGGATAAGTCTTATGGCCGCCTCCGTCTTCTTGGTATTACGCTGAATGGTTCTGTTATTCGATCCATTCGCTTCAACTACCAAACCCAGAACCCCGATAGCCTCAACTTTCGGTATCAATGGCCCATCCCTAGTGTGGATTCTAATGGAAGTCTCAACTTCCGGTACCCAATCCTTCGGCCTACGACCCAGCTTCTTAGATTTGAAGATCAACAACTCCGACTTTTTAGTGGAGCACTTGAGCGCCATAAGACCTAAATACTCTTCCGTAAGTGTTACCACCTGCTGCAACCTAGCCTCAAGCTCTCCGTCACTACCACGGACACTCCATATAGTAACGTCATCCGCGTAGATAGTATAGCCAATACCCTGGACAGTGTCCAGTATATTAGCCAACTTTGACATCGCAAGATTGAATAACATTGGCGATAGTACGGATCCCTGCGGCGTATCACGGCAACCCAATTTAAAGACTTCCGACTTGATCTCCCCTAACCTAAGACATGTCCATCTACCCATAAGGAAAGCATTGACAAAATGGAAAAGGCGCTGCCCCAGATTCAAGTCCGATAGCACCCGTACAATGAAAGAATGTCGGATATTATCAAAAGGTTTTTCTACGTCAAGACCAAGTAGTACTTAAGTATCCCTTGTCCGCCGATCAAGTAGCTGATGCTTAATCCTGATCATAGTATCCTGAGTCGAGACGCCGGGCCGTAATCCAATAATCGAGTGCAGAAAGACCCCATTGCCCTCAAAATAGCGCGTTAGCCTATTTAAAATTACATGTTCAGCGACTTTCCCCTAACACGATGTCAGGGAAACGGGTCTGAGATTTTCAAGCCCTATAACTTTCCCCGGTTTGTTTATCAGAACAGTAGTTGCAAGTTTCCACTCTTTCGGGAAAGAGCCTTCCTCCCAATCGGCTGTTTATCTCCCGCGTTACTAACTCAATGGACCCCTCATCTAAATTCCGTAACATTTTATTCGTGATGCCATCCGGCCCTGATGCCGATCGACCATTGAGATACTGCAGCGCCACCCTTATATCACTTTCAGTAAATTCCTCATCCATATCGCTATTCTCATCCCCACGATATTCTAAAACCAGGTCAGATGTATCGTGCCAGGGCTCCAACGGAAGGTATCTGTCAGCTAGTACCTTCACCAACTCCTCCTCCGCGGAGTACCGACAACGCCTGATAGACCAGCTTACCTATCACCGTCCTTTGATTAGATTTAGTGTTTGTCTCATCTAGTAAATGTATGAGCAGACTCCAGCCGCCTCCCCTTTTAATGCGACCATCAATAGAATTACATACTTCATCCCATTACTTCTTGCACAGTACCCGACAATTGTCTTCAATTTCCCAGTTATTCATTGCTATGCGCTTTCTGAGCCTTCTATTCAACCTCTTACCCTTCCATCTTGCTAATATTTACCACTTCGCTTCCAACAAATGCGCCAGGCGACTATGCATTCGCTCTTTGTCAATATCGGTCTTCACCTCCTTAGTGGTCGCCTCAACGTCACTTTTAAGCTGACTAGTCCACTGTTCCAAGGTTAACGCACTCCTCTTATCTTCCATTCGCCTCATTCTTCGTTTCCTCGATGCATCGCAGTCAACTACCCTGAATTTCGCGCTCCTTTTTATTAGCCACTACCAAAGTAATCATAAGAATGTAATGATCGCTACCAAAATCTATATTAGAATTGGACCAGGACGAATCCACCCCCCCCCCAACAAAAGTGAGACCCGGCATCGAATCTCTACATGTCGACGTGCCGCATCTAGTGGGATACGCAGGGCCTGTAATCAGAGATAAATTCAAGTCTAGTGCCTGCTGCCATAGTCTCTCCCCTTTAGTAGTGCTATAAACATACTTGCAGACATGATAGAGTGCATTAAAGTCTCCTCCAATAAGCAACGGCGCATCCTTAGCCAGATTGGCTGCCTTGGTCAAGAGAGATTTGAAACTCTGCTTCGTGTCCCGGTGGCTACTGTACAGGTTAAGCAGGTAAACGCTCCTCTGACATGCCCCTTGCTGACCTAAAATTACCGCCACCATTATATTCAATCCTGCAGTCCGCCATGTGAAGATCATACCTAACATACGCCAACATCCTATTAATGAGAGTGGCGAGTCCTCTTCCCTGCTCATTACCCTTAACCTCTGCTTTAAAACCCGTTACGGTGACGCTAGACGTCAGTTTCCTGTAACATGATAACCTGAGGTTTCATACCATGGCTTCTAACAAACTGCTGCAGGGACGCCTTCTTATGATTGAACCCCCTACAATTCCACTGCCAAATACAAAATTGACCATTTAACAGAGCCATCTTGGCTATGTAAGGTCGGTTCACTTAATTTGAGCTTGATTCCACTCGACCACTTACCCTGCTGGGCCAGCGTCCGAGAGCACTCCCGCTCCATAACAGGGACCACCGTCTCGTTTAGGTGTACTTCAATTTTGCATATTCTCTGATCCGGGATATCTTCCCTCTCTTTTATCGGCTCCAGTCTACTAATGACCTGATTAATACTTTCTTGCAATGGCACCATCATTTCTTTAAGCTCGGAACGGACCTTGCCCTGAGGCTGCACCATCGAGGAGAGGGCTCTCTTTTTGGGAGCCGGCGTCTCCTGGTCATCCATGTTCCCTTCTGCGGCTTCCACAGACGTCGGTACCTCCACCCGGTCATGTTTGCTAGCCTGTCCTAAGCTACCGCTGTTACCGGACGGTAAGCCCCTCCTAAGTTCAACTATCTCTTTTACAAGCCCGTCAACGGCTGCATTGAAGCTACGATTCTCTCTCTCTAATTACGCAATCCTATCCTTATCTGTATTACCATACACATGCTCCTGAGACTGCTCACGCACTCGGCCGGTGCTGATGCCGCCCTGGAGCCCAGGTGGCATGGCCTCCAGCTGCGCCGCCGCCTCCACCAGCTGCAGGAAAGCGCACCCGCGCCTCCCTAGACACGGAGCTCCTCCCGACGCTTCGTCCCCGACGCGCGCGCGCTCTCTCTCATCCGTAGCTAGGGGCGCTGCGGTGCACAAGGGTGTTCATTCCCGACGCGCTCTCTCTTTCTCTCTCGTCCGTAGCTCTGGTTTACCCGAATGATCCCCCGCTGCTTAGCCCACTCATCATCATTCACATCGTGGATATGCGGTGATTTTTTGTATTTCGAAGGCTTTCTTTAAATGCAATTACAAGACGCTCCATCAACGGTACTTAATTGCAAACACTGCAATCAGCCATTTTCTAATGTGATCTACAACTTTGGTATTGGCACTTTCTTGGTGAAGCCACCATTTAAGAAGTTAGGCAATTAGTTTATGCTACTTAATTGACTTTGCAAAATTAAACAAACACCACAGACTAGGACACGCGATCCTCAACCCCACTGAGTTGTTTTGAACCTCCTAGCACACTCCGTAGTTTTTAAAACATTGGCTACTGTTAGCTGGGACATCCTGTATATATAGAGAGAACGACGTATGTCGGTTGTATATATTACACAAGTTATAAATTTTCCGATTACGTAAGTTGAAAGGTTATTTGCAGACCTGGAAGTCAGGATAGAATTCCATTGTTGCTCTGACGGCAAGTTTCTCTTGAAAAATTTGGCAAAATGCATCGTTATTTTATTGTGCTACCAATCGAGTCCTTCAGCTCTGCCTGAGCCGCGGACGCTTTCAGGCCTCTGCTGCTGGCATGAGTGTTGGGCAGGCACAGAGCGTTCCTGCTGATCTGCTGCTTTATGCCACACCATGGTGAACACGCTCGTCTGAGCATAACGGACAGCATATGTCAAGCTAAATCTAGCTAATTCATTCCGGGTACGCTGAGAAGCGCCGACAGTTTTCCTTCGGTCTCATCTAAAGCACTATCGAGGGGCGACACATGCGGTGCCACAGACAGCGATTTTCCTCACGCTCGCTTTCGAGAAGAATTCAACGTGACACTAATAATCCCCGTATTCATAGACGCATTTTGCCTTGAAGTCCATGCTTGACTTGATCTAAATGACGCCTTGCGTGAACGTCCCCAACATGCTAATTGCGTTTCCTTCAGCGCGTTGACGACAGGCGTCATTTAAATCAAGTCAGGCATGACCTTCAAATTAAGGCGCATTTCTGAATGCGGGGACAAATCTTGCTATCACTTTCAATTAGTGGTAGCTGAATATCAACTTTCTCGAATACAAATCGTATGCGAATGTTAAGTATAGAATATCTAATCGACTGTTGAATGCTAGAACGCAGCGGCATACATTTACAGAAGAAATGTTTATTACAGTATAATTAGGCACCACGTCTCTAATGGATAGTGCAAAAAAGACAGCTACGATAAGAGATAACTTATCTTTTTTTTTTAAATTGAAGATCCCTAATATGCAATTAAAACGTGCCCAATAGCCGCTCAACATATACAGCCTCGATGTAAATCAGATTTTGGAGAATGAACTCCCACTGCATGAAATTATATCAAAAAGTCTAAATCAATGGTTGCTGGTACGTGTGGAAAAAGGAAACAAAACGTACTTGTGTTCTGAAAACGAGCACAAAAAAGCACATTGCACGAAAAACAACACTCGCTGTTTTGTGAAAGGTGAAACGGCTACTTGAGAACACTGCCAAAGCCACTAAGTCACCTACTAGAAGCAAAATTTACAGGTTCTCATTCAGGCTTCTGTCGCTAAACCGCTCACAAAGCTGGCGGTATTCATGTTGTTTCTTGAGTTAAATTACGGAGTTTAAAGTACCAAAAGCATGATTTGATTATGAGGCACGTCGTAGTGGGGGACTCCGCATTAATTTTGACCGCCAGGAGATCTTTAACCTGCCGCCAATGCAGGGGACACAAGCGTTCTTGCATTTCGCCCCTATCGAAATGCTGCCGCCACGGCCGGCATATGACCCCGCGACCTCATGCTCAGTTCATCCGAACAAAACGGATCGCTACCATTCCTAGATGTACAAGTTACACGAACCAACGGCAATCTAAAATTCTCAGTCTACCGAAAACCAACCCACACAGGCCGCTACCTACACTTCTCATCCAACCATCCGGCAAACCACAAGGCATCGGTCGTAAATTCTTTATTGAGAAGAGTCGAAACTCATTGCACATTGGAATCAGATCAAAAGAAAGAAAGGAGAACGGTTCTCAACGAACTCAAAAGGAACGGCTATACAGCAGAATTCATTCGAAAAACAACCCGACAACAAAAAAGAAAAAACAAACTACGAGACCTACAACCGTTGACTCCCCCTCGACCACAGAAACGAGTGTCCATCCCATACGTCAAAGGTGCCAGTGAAGCTCTCAGCCGAATACTGAAAAAAGAAGGCCTCAAAGTCGCGCATAACCGATGAACACTTTGAATATCCTCATTCCTAAACCAAAAGACCGTCCACCAAAAGAAAAAGCTCAAGGCGTCGTCTATAAAATCAGCTGTGCCGACTGTCCGGCGTCGTACATCGGGGAAACCAAAAATCTAAAAGAAAGAATCAGACAACATGAAAACGACGTCAGAACATTCAACCGAATACGCAGCGCCGTCGCCGAACATTCCGAAGACGCCGACCACAAGATTTCTTTCCAAGAAACCCAAATCCTTCAAACAGAGACAAACTGGCGAAAAAGGCTGCTACTCGAGTCTTGGCACATTCAGAACACGGCGGGTAATATAAACCGCGTGAAGGGCATTCTTCCTTCCTTGTATGTTCATGGCCTGGCAGACGCGACGAAGGGAAGAAAGGACCCCCCGCTCTAGGTCAGCAACACCAAAACAACTCGTCCTCCCCCCCCCCTCCCCCGTCCCTCGTCAACGAATTCCCGCGACTAAAGGGCGCCCGGCACCGGTCATCCTAGCCGACCAGCGACGCCGAAGCCCCCCCCCCCCCCCCTCCACCCCACCCCACCACCCCTTTGGTCTGTCTAGAACAGGTGCCAGGACAAGTGTCTCCGCACCTTAGGCTCTCTCTCCCTTCCTCTCCTTTGTTACGACGGACCTTTTAAAAGCGGCACACCGCCACCTCCGAAGAATACCCCCTGAAGAAGGAGCCGAATTGGTTCCGAAACGTCGGGCTTGTAAATTTCCTTATTTGGTTGGAGTCAATCTCTAAGTCTTTATCAATTTTCCCAACCAGACAGGTAATTCTGTCGAAATGTTTAGCTTCAATTTCTTCCAAAAGTATTGTCATTGTTTCGCTTCGTAAACTTTGCGGCAATTTCTTTTGCAAACAACAACAGTGAGAAGGCCTTAACAGTCGGTTTTTGTGAAATATGTGGATATTCGATATCCACATAGTTAATACGTAATTTTCAATTTGCATTCGAATATTCGCTTACCCCTGTTTTCAATGTGGCACCTTCACACGAAACTCCCAATTACTTCTTGTTCGACCACTGTTCATCAATTCAAGTCTCCAGCGGAGCATGTATGTACGTCGGTGTTCAGTGGAATACTACTGAACATGCTGCACATGTCTACTTCGGACCCTGCCGTACCTATAACTTGCATTTACATATTGCGTACTTTGCAGTTTACAATTTATTATCTCATTATTATAAATCGCCATCTGCGCTGTCGCCCTCATGACGTTTTTCCGCAGAAATACCGGCATCTGCATATTATACGATGACGTTCAGGGTTCTTAGCCTCAAGTTGCCACTGCAAGCGCAATAAGGAAAGCATTTTGGAAATTTGCATATTCTTGTCATTACAACTCTTTCTTGTATTAGCATTCTTAAGGTGCTTAACGGACTTTCCGGGGGCTTTCTATCTATGTAATCATGTATGTTTCTTTGTATCTAGCCGCTTTCCTGTTACCTGGGTAACTGGGTAGTGCATGGTCAAATGGGTGGCACATCTGGCGGCTGTGGTGAGAGAACAATGGGTGGCTGAGTATGTGGCAATGTGTACATTGGTGCCACTCTATGACGTCCCTATTTTACTCTGAAATGGGTCACTGTAGAGCCTAATTGGGTATGTACAGCTCTCGGGCGAAACACTTTGACGCAGACTTGGAGCACTGGGTAAGTGCCACTCGGATCTTTCCTGGTCAACAAGAAGTATCTCTGACACCAAATTGCGTCACTAGATATACAGCACTAGGCATGTGCGGCGCTACAAAGATGAGAAAGATGCATTAAAATTCTGCGATGCTCGGCGGTACGGAACTCCTGTCAGAACTGTTACTTAAGGACAACTACCCGACGCTTTAGCAGGCTGCCTCACAAACGCACTATGTGCCACTTTCAAAACCTTATCTGACGCTACCGCTTTGGCGAGCTGCGCCATGTGCGCAGTAGCTAATATGGCGTTCTTCAATGAACCAATCTGCAACTTGGGTCACTCGCTGGTCCCTGGCGACGTTGGTCTCGTCCTCCGGTTTCGGGCTTGGATCGGGGCTTTGCGGGTGCGTTTGGTGCATGAACACAAAAGCACCTCCACCAGATGTCACGTAGTAGTGACGCTGAAGTAAACAGTCGTAAAACTGTGTATATATATGACGAAACTGATTCTTTATTGGGCGAACCTGTGGTCACAAAACCAAGCTACACTCGAAGCACAACGAAAGCGGCGAATACAGTCGGCGATCGTCGAAATCTGATCTGCGGTGAAACGCGCCGGCTTTTATACATGAGTCATCGAATGTTCCAGATTAATCCGTGCTACCCGCAGTGTCTTCCAGAAAGTTCTAGACAATTCGCGTCGGTCATACAATCAGATAACATAAGCGTCGGTGAAAACAGGCAACGGAAAGAAGCATCGATAACGTTATCGAAACTTCCGATACAGGCGCGTCCTGCGCCGAGCGATAACGTTTAACATTTGTTAGCCGGTGGAAAGCGGCCACCGGTGAAAAATAAACATGTATACGTGTCAATATATACAACTGAAGTGGTGCCACGGAAAGAGAAGTGCAGTCGAGGACGGCAGAAAACTATGTGGGGTTATGAAATAAGGAAAGGTTTGGGCGCAAGTGGGAATTTGAGAACACCGGCAGAGGCCTTTGTCCTGCCGCGGACATAACAGTAGGCTGAATAAGGTGATGATGATGAATATATGTGCCACTGGGAGTTCGACAAGCCATTTCTCAGCGTCTTCTGCACCAGCGGGAACAGGGAACAGGGAACATTTCTCAGCGTTTTCATGGATCAGCGCACCAGGTTTCTCGTCTCCGAGACCACGCGCGGTCTTCTCAGCTGCGGCACTAGACGGCGCAGTGTGTTCAGAAAGAAGCGCCGGAGAGGAGGCTGGCAGCCAACATGGCCCATTTCTCAGTCTTATCCGATTCACTGGCGTGTCACACATTACCACTACGGACGCCATGCGCAGGGGTAGTGGTGGCGACGCTAGATGGTGCCAAGTGGTCTTAGGAAGCGATAAAGAGGAGTCCCGTTGCAGAAAGACCTCACACAGAACCGGTTTCGCCAGTGGCAATACGTTGTGCCGCTGCATTGATTGAATGCTAAACGCATTACCGTCAACACTCATCGAGAGATGGGTTCTGTCAGATGTTGCAATGAGCGTAGTGAATATAGAGTTTCTGTTTAGTAGTAGTAAGGCGAGGGCCGACATAAATTGTCCCTAAAGATGGTGTTCAGTGGAATAATAAAATTTATGTACTCACCCTATTATTAGAATCTTTGTGGGAATCTAATAAATGGCGTATTTTAAAGGAATGCTCTTCTAACGATGGAGCTGTTTAGGTTTTTCGTTTCCCGGCGTAGCGTTCGCAGAAACTCGCCTAGCGAAGACGTCACTGCACGTTGCCTAGCAACCACCTGCCACAGCTGCGCCTCGCATCTCCTAGCTCCGGCAACGCTCCTCCGCTGCCGCGCCAGCGATAACGTCACTGCGCGTTGTATAGTGCAGCTTGCAACACCGACACCGCGTTACAATGCCGACACCGCGTCCCAGCAGACCCGCTCCGTCAATGCGGTCACCTAGCAATCACGTACCCAGCTTCGCCCAGCCATGTCATTGCTTCGCTCTGCAATTCTTGCTTTGCTTAGTCATGACAACACTTTGTAAAGATTGGAGATGAGTTATCGCCGCGTCGGCGACACACACAACTCTCGTGAACTTCGCACTGAGCGAATGTAACATGGGACGGCCGACGAAGTACAAGGCTCCCGAAGAAGAAGCCGCTCAGCTAGAAGCTCGTTGTGCCATCAGCCGAGTACGAATGCGGCGATTGCATGCTAATCCGAAGCATCGCGCCGAAGCTGCTGCTGCTAGACAGCGACGAAGGGCCGAGGATCTTGAGTTCCGAGCCCGGTAAAGCGAGCGTAGGCGACTGAACGACCAGCAGAACTTAATCTAGCAAAACTTAGCCGAACCTAGGCAAGCTTAGCCGAGCCTAGCGAAAATGGAAAAAAGCTAGGTGATCACCATCTCTGCCGTTTCTCCATCCAGCCTTGCAGAACTTGGTGCAAGCTGCGCTAATTTTTTGTTGCCCCTCATAATTTTTAGTTCTTAGGTTCCTATATATTGAAGATATCCGCCATTTGGAACGCGCTATCAAGGAAAGAATAAAAAAATCGAGCACATCGATACCGTAGAAAAGACATCCCCGCTATTATCTCACGCGTAAATGCCCCGGGACGAAGTGCGTGAGGAAATTTAAATGATGGTAGGTTGTTTACTTTCGGCCTTTGTCGTGTTTTTTGAAATGGAGCGTTTCCATCTGATATAAAAGTGCCAGGCTGTCTTTTCGAACTCCAGGTGCGCTCTCTCATACTATTGTCTGGGTTGAGGGTTGAAGTTGCCAAATTACGTGTAACATAGAATATTAAAAAACAGAGGTCCCAGAAATTGAGACTACCGGCAAACTTGAACGGCCCGCTCTTCTTATAGAAAGGTGATCGCCTCTATTTCAGTCTTCTGAAATATACGTTATATGCTGCGATTTTTCAATACTTATTTTTGGGGTTTTACGTGCCGAAACCACGACCTTATTATGTGGCACGCCGTAGTGGGGGACTACAGAATAGTTTGGACCACATGGGCTTCTTTAACGTCCACTTAAATTAAGTACACCGTTGTTTTCCCATTTCGTCCCCATCAAAATGCGGCCACCATGGCCGGCATTTGATCCCGTGATCTTGTGATTAGCAGCAGAGCAACGTAGCCACTAAACGGCGGGTAATTTGCAGCAAGCAAACAACTGATTGATCGTCTGACGCGTTTGACGCAAGCCAAGTTAATCTCCAATACAAATTTATTCTGCCGAGCAGCTAGAACGCCATAAAGGTAGTACCTTCCGCTTGTGAAGCGCGACTGTGCACAGCAGTAACTTTGCGACCTGGTAATTTACAGATACGCCATTGTGTGCTCCTGCGTGTTTGTAACGGTAAGCTCACGTCACTAAAACTCAGTGTAACATTTTAAGAATTCACATATGTCGCTCACTAGACTAGTAATGTTTTTGTAAGTCGTCGGTTTTTATATAAAAAGCTAGCAAACTGCCGTCTCGGCGCTTAAAGAATAATATACTGATTCTGCACTCCACTGCGTTGGTCTTAAACGCCGGCGTGGCACTATGCACTTCAATGATCACCTGCATTGTCAATGATCCGTTGATCGTACCACTTTCGTGCATTTGCTTCTAAGTACATTACATAGGTTAACTTGGAGGTTAACAAAAAAGCTCGGGAACAGTTTAAGGGCCGCACAAAGTGCGATGTAACGAAACATGCTAGGCCTAACGTTAAGAGACAGGGAGAGACCGGTCTGGATTAGAGATCAAACGGGGATAGTCGATATTCCAGCTGAGATTAAGAGAAAGAAATGGAGCTGGGTAGGCGATGTAATGCGTAGGGTAGATAACCGGTGGACCGTTAAAGTTACATAATGGGTGCCAAGAGAAGGGAAGCGCATTCAAGGACGGCAGAAAACTAGGTGGGGTGATGAAGTTAGGAAATTTGCATGCCCAAGTTTGAATCAGCTAGCGAAAGAGAGGGGTAATTCGATATCGCAGGAAGAGACCTTCGCCCTGCAGTGGACATAAATATAGGCTGATGATGATGACATTACGGAGTTCTCCACGCGACCTTCATCATGGTCCAACCCATTATTTACGCAAGTATATGCATATTCTAGATCATTTGCGCGATGTGGCAGAGCTATGCAAACAATAGAAGCAGTCGAGTAGGATAAGCATCTTACACTTTTTCCGTGATTCCATGAAGGCCGTACTCAAGAGTTTCATGATACGCTGCTGTACTTCTAACTGCGAGGCGTGAAAGCTTAGCAGTTCTTTCACCGCGTTTATGGTGTCCGCTTCAGCTAAAGCTTGGGCTTGTAACGCCTGGTGATCAATAGGACATGTTAATATAGTGTTGAAATCTCTGATCATAGTTTCAATGCTGAACATATCTCCCGTGATGCGACATATGGGGTCGTTGAAGCTGTCTTTGAAACACAGCGTTGTGGCTGAAGTGACGAAGTTAACCCATTCAGAAGAGTTGGAATGTCTGCCCAGGCTGTACGACTCATCGCTGTCCGCACAGGCCTCTCCGTCGACCGCACCGAATTTCAGCTGCACCCACATAGTTCGTTTTGTTCGACTGCACCAAATGTATGTTTTCTTTTCTTTATTAGAGACATTCTTCAGCCAGAAGCCATGTTTTTTTGGCTTCTACTTCCTCTACCTTTATCTTCAAGCTGCTCCTTTCTGCTCTTGCAATGCTTCAATCGTTATTAAGTCACGACAGCGTCATCATTGCGTTGTTGTCATTTGGTCGTCATCCTACAGTAGTGATATCTTTAACGCCGTTTCAGTGGCACGAGCACCGAGTGACGCTCTTGTTTATTTCTCGGCAACTTCCGCTTAGGCACGCACTTCCGGTTTGTCACAGATGTGGGCCAAAATTAAAGATGAATCATAGAAAAATAAACGCAGGTAGATGTCGATGGTTCTACTTATGGTTGATGATAGATATGACATCACAGCACAGGTTTATTACGCTGAATAGCTAATTAACTGTCACAAAATTACTACACACAATTAATGAAAGTCTAATTGTCATACATTTCGCTCCATGTGCACGGTGGTTTACCGCCAGTTCCGTTCGCTCGCTCCTCCGAGTTCGGTTTCCCGCCCGTTCCGTTCGCCATGGAAATAGACGACAAGGATGCCGGGCCAAGTATCGTGTACCATCGAGTTTCCAACGACGAGAACGGTGGGCCTAGCGTAATGTAGCGTAGTTTACATCGTTTGCATCAAGAATTCACCAGCATTTTCTGTGTCTGTGTCGTACTTCACTTTAAGAATACAAGCTAACACAAGAGAAACGCAATGTTTATTCAAACAATACATGAGGGTACGCCAACGACAAGGAACGAGTGATACTGGCAGACACCTAAGTCAAGGATTAGGGTCGTTTCTCATTTTTCTTTTTGGATTGGACCTGTCGACAAAGTCGACCTAGCTTGTTAAGCGCCGACAAGACAACCCGAACACCTACACGCTGGGCGATTCCCTTTATGCTGTGCGGTCATGAATGCAAGGTATGACGGCACAACTGCGTCTGTGCTGTCTGGCTGCTTCATGAGAGACAGTTTTGCACAGTTTTGGCAGAGGTGCTGAGTTGCCAAACACGGGGCGCCGCAGCGGTTTCTGCCTAAACTATATCACGATGGCTGCCGGTACATAACCGGACTGTCCGCCCACGGTACATGACATTCTGACCTTTGACATCTTGGCCCAACCCACAGAAAATGGAACGTTCTGTGGTACTCGCAACACTGGCGTTGAAGACTGCATTTTCTGGTACGAGCGCATAAGCGATCACAACCGGTAGGACACAGTATTTTGTTCGTCAGTACTATTCTTACCACTGTGACCAACTTTGCCTGCCTGCCCGTATTTAACTTTGGATTTTCAATACCCATGCTTCCGCTCGGCATTGCAGTGGCCCCCTTGCAACAGCTCTGGACGACTGCCAAATCTCCAAAGGCGTTGCAAGGGGGCCACTGGAATACGAGTGGTAGCATGGGTTTTGAAAATCCAAAGTTGAGCATGGGCAGGCAGACAAAGTTGGCCGGTTATTTGTTCATATACCAACAGTACCCTCGAGTGTTCCTGTCCGTTTTAGTTATATTACTACGCTAATGACAAGATGAGCGCTACCGACCTAACTCCTACCCACCACCTCCACCAAAAGAAATCTTACGAGGCGAAACCAGCGCTAGTTATTTGCACAGGCCAAAGCAACACGCCCAACATGGAATACTGAACTCTTTCTTAAAACATGGCAGCGGCAGCTATACAACTGCAGACACTGATCTTCGTTCTCTTCATTTCAGATCGCTAGTAGACTTCTTCGCCGCGACATTGCTGTCGTCGTCATGTCATCGTGTGCCTTCCATCGTCGTCATTCCAGCATCGTTCTCCGATTGTCGTTAGGCCGTCGTCGTTCTGTTGCCTTTATTTTGTTGCGATCAAAAGTAATAGCCACGCCGCCATGGTCGTTTAATCAATG